>NW_017306848.1:220505-237862 GCF_000935625.1 Nanorana parkeri | reverse complement strand
TTAGCACCAAGTAAGGTTTTGAGGAAGGCAAACGAGCGAAAAGCAAATTAACATATATATTACAATTGATCTATTGAGATAGGCATTTTGTCATAATCATGCTTAACCACATCCATTACACTAGAACATTTAAAAATGCCTTTAAAGACTTGACTAACGCCCTTTGATTTTTCAATGTTGTAGTGAATGGAGTTTCCCGAATAAAAAGTACGTGCACTGCTAGGACTTTGGTTATTCTGCTGCTATGATTTTTTCTTTTCATCACTATGGTCAATAACGATCCTTGATTTGACCCCATTAACTATTAGAAAATCCAACTGATGTTCTACTGGTGTATGGTTTGCTTACATAAACAGTCAGATGCTTGCATTTACTAGCAAGAACGGTGGCATCTAGAATCTAATTTATTTTAGAAATTATTGAAACATTATTTAATTACATTAGTCCAAATAGTGTTCAGCTGTGAAACAACCTGCTGCAAACAGTTGGGCTTATTGATTAATTAAATATACATCAATGCAGGGTTATTTTAATAAAAGGACAACAGGGATATTTCTGGGTTCACTGACAAAATGACAGGGAGCCAACAAGAGGCCTGCCGTGGAGTTTGGAATCTGATGATTAAAGGAAATGATATCTCAGCCCCCTGTTCATTTAGCAATCTAAGAAACCTAGGCATTAAAGAGGAGACTCTCTTCTTTCACCTTGAGATATATAAGACTCCAAATATCCTTGGTCTAATTCCAGAGAAAAAAAAAACCAACACATGCAAGATAATCTACAACTTTAAATCAATATGAATATTTATGAAACCTGATGATTCTTTTTATAGTATAAACATTCCAAAATGCAAACTGCTAAATACAATCACATTTTACATCATCAGAAAAGTAAAAGAGATTTTCTGATCGGTTGTTATGACCTACTACCTACTACTATGGCTGGTGAGAAGACATGTCACATGTCTACTGTCTCTTAGCACCATTAAACTAATAGGCTATTGACCCAGAATGTCTTGTTATTAGCACCTATAAAAAGTGTGATGTGTCAACAGCTGTAATAGCCTAAGTGTGTCTGTAAATGTTATTATCAGCTATGGGAATACCTGACTGGTTTATCTTTTCATGGCTTTTCATCACTCTTTGTACAAGTAAAGTTTTGTTTAGATAGACGAAGCATGTCACTCTTACCAGGTCAGTCTGCAACAGCTGAACTCATTCCCAAGCTTCTTATTTGTGAAAACAATTCTGTATTCACTGCAAAACAGCATTCTCATATCTTGCTGAGCAAAACTAGATTTCTGCTACTTGACTTCACAAAGTATTAACATATTGGTAAGCAATATCCCGTCTGGAATAAATTACGTTGTAATTCTAACACAAATTTGCATTTTTACTCAGCGGTTCAGGTTTCAAAGATGGCCACTGGTGTGTAAAGTATTCATGTGCATAGCTCCTCCCACTATCCACTATGTTGTCCTAAAAAAGTACCAGAGCTATAATGTTTGGTTGCAACTATGATTGTCGGAAACTGTAAATGATCAAATGCTTATTAGGCATGTGTAGCTTGCCTGCAACATTGGCAGGAAACCATGTTTCCGGAATATGTATTGTACTTGAGAAGTTTTTCCGCAGAGAAGAAAGAACAGCTAATAAACATTTCCCTAAGTTTCCAGAGTTAAGCTGGCTATACAGGGTTGTATGAACGCTCATAGGAAAAATATCTGGAGAACATTAGATAATGGTATCAGAGACATCATGAACGTTGTTCGAATTTTTGTTCGATTAAAGGTGAACTATGAGGTTAGGGCTTTTCCCCATAGTTCTCAGGGTAACGGGAGAACACAAACTAGCGTCCTCCCATCACCCTAAGCTCAGTATACCTCAAGCTACAGCTCGCATATATACAGTCTCTATACTGAGACACCACAGCTGAAGCGGATCCCGACAATTATGTCTGGATCCACCCAGGTGCGTGAGTG
The DNA here is from genome assembly GCF_000935625.1 of Nanorana parkeri. Lineage (NCBI taxonomy): Eukaryota > Metazoa > Chordata > Amphibia > Anura > Dicroglossidae > Nanorana > Nanorana parkeri. The sequence continues at coordinate 235,881 of NW_017306848.1, read as the reverse complement.
ACAGCTGGCTCTGCCAGCTGTACCCGCCCCCTCCCCTGTCCGTTCCGCCAGTCAACGCTGGAGGATCAGAGCGGGGAGGAGGGAATCCAGCCCCTCCCCTGTCATGGCAGAGAGCCGTGACAGGATCGAGAAGTGAGCGAGCGCCGGTATGTGTTCGCTCACTTCCCGATCTACTGAGCCGACCTGTGACAGTCTCATTGTCACAGGTCGGCTAGAACTATGAGGTGAGTGAAAAGCACTCACCTCATAGTTCTCCTTTAACATTCGATTTTCAAATGAAAGGAGTTTCCTAAACAAAATCCACATTCGCTGTTTGAATTTCACTTGTTTGAGAAAAATTATTCTATCCTGCTCAAATGGACTTTCCAAAAGTTACCATTTTCAAAAATTCTAACCATGTATACCCAGCTTAGGGGATAAGCATGATTCTTATACAATGTGTATTAATTTAACAATTAATTTAACAATCAGTACCGTGAAACAGTAAACACTTGTTTTTATGAACCACTACAAAATATTTAGTTTACCACATACAAAAATAAACTAGTTTAAAGAAAGCAAGACTACTGTACGTTTTAAACAAAATGGCAAAATATATCTTCTGTTTGGAATTCCATGACCACCATACACATATCTATGTCAATAATAACAATATTATTACCATTTTGCATACTGTATTATAGTGGGTGTCATCAAAACACAATTTACCTTGAAAATGTACCAAACAGAGGCTAAAAAAATAGATAAATGGCCTCTAGAAATATGCTCAGCGAGGTCATTTGACCGTGTCTTATAGGATGCCCCAATGTGCCTGCCCCCAGGTATCACTTTATAGTTGAAGGTTGTAGTTGCATTTTCTTCTCACCTGTGGATCCTCACACTAAAACATGGTTTAGATGTTCCCATTATGGCTGTATTTAGTGGCCGGAGGACATCTCAATCTTACTGGCTTCAAGCAGTTCCATATTCTCGTCAAAAGATCTCCAAGCTTTGTGAAACACAGTTCCAAGCATGTGCTGCCATTGACTGGACACATTAGCTTGTGTATGTTGGTGGTGGTGGCGGCATCCCTCTATGTATGATGATTAATAATAACATAGACATGTCCGGTATAAAATGCTGTGATTCAAAAATACTTGCAGAGCATTCACTTCCTGCTTTGAAATGGTAAAATGACTTCAGTTTGCCAAAGCAATGCAAACTGGAATTGCCTTGACATCAGTAGTGATGGGCCGAACAGGCCTGAGTTCGGTTCGAATGCGAACTTTAGAACACCCAAAAAGTTTGAATTCGAACTCGAACTCAAAGCAAGTCAATGGGGGTAGAACTTTCAAAAAGATTGTCCCCTTTAAAAGGGCTTATATGCAAGTTATTGGCCATAAAAAAGGCATGGGGGTCCGGGTACTGCACTAGGGGACAGGAATCAATAACAACAAAAAACAAGTTTTTAAAGGAGCAGTGATTTTACATCACTTAAAGGGTAACAATAAAAATGAAAAATTCCTTTAAATATTGTGCCGCACCTTTGATCAAATCCTTTATTTAGAAAAAAAATAAAAGACAAGTTTTTGACAAGTCTTTATTTAAAAAAAAAAAACAACCAAAAAATGGATCCACCGATGTAATCCAGGGTTAATCACGACGTCCAACGTTGTCCACGACGATGACGACTCGACGAAATAAAAAATAAAACAATATAGAATAAATAGAAAAAATAATAATTTAAAAAAAAACGCCGCCCCGCCCGCTTGTGACAAAACACGCCACATAATGGCATTTTGACAGATGCCGGCAAAACGTAAACAATTGGGCGGAGCTAGCGGTGACTGCTAGCTCCGCCCAACTGTGTAGTTTGACGTCATCTGACAGGTGAGCCATGATTGGGCAAAGTCATCATAACCTTGCCCAATCATGGCTCTTACAGAGTACTGAGCCCTGATTGGGCAAAGTCTTGCATCTGACCTGTGGTTAAGTGCAAGCCTTTAGCCAATAATGGCTTCACAAGGCGCATTGCCTTGTGGGGCGTGAAGCGGTCGAAAAGACCTCCAAACGCCCTTATAGTTTGTGTGTTCGGCGAACACACGAACTAGTGATATTCGAGTCGAACCCATGTTCGAGTCGAACATCCAGCCCAGCACTAGTCATCAGCAGAGCATTGCTGGGAAATCTCATGAAAAGGCCTTTCCCTCCCCTGAGATGATGCGCATGGTCACATGTCCTAATCACATGTGCCAGGAAGTAATAGGAGATCTAGTAATCTGCCCTCAGTAAACATGGCCATTGTCAGAAGACTGGGGAAGAAAGGAGAAAAAAGGAATGCAAAGAATACAAAGCCGGAAATTATCTAGAAGTGTCTGTGTGTAGATTGTCATTACTAAACATTTCTAAAGGTGTGTTTGTTGTTATTTTAAAGATATGGGCAAAGATCTGCTTTAAGGCACCCCATTGAAATCACATGGGCTTTTGACACACCAAAACCTTCCCAAGCATGTCACAAAATTTTGGCCCCAATGGTGTGCTGCAATGCACACCACAACGCATCAAGGCATGTAATGTGTGTTGTCACGCATTGTGGTAATACCTGCAGTAATGCCAGCATTCCTGCAAAGCATAGATGTAAATCGGCCCTAAAACTCAGGCTGGACTCACATTTTGCATGTTTGCTTGTTGTGTTTTCCATTTAAATCAATGGAAATGCATGAAAATGAATCTCAACGCATGTGTTAAGACACACACACATTGACATCCAATACAAAGTGTATTGCAATGCACATTACAAATGTGTGATGATGGACATTGACATGACTTTTGATGTGTTTCCATTGATTTCAATAAAAACCGCATTGGAGAAAAACACTTGGTTGTAATTCCAGACTTAAAGGAGAACTATGGGGTCAGTGTTTTTCCGCATAGTTCTCCTTAGGGTAACGGGAGGACACAAACTAGCGTCCTCCCGTTACCCTAAAGCAAAACAAACGACAAACGCACTCAACAATTTGTTACCAGTTATACAGTAAGGTGCACACGAAATGGGCTTTGAACAGTGGCACAGTAGAAAGGCATCATGGCACACTCACAAACCAGCATGTAAAACAACTTGTCTCACCACTAAGGACAATGACAGAGGTTTGGATACACGTCTTCTGCAAAGGATGTGTAAGCCGCACTGCCGCGCCAAGGCACCTCTTATAGTGCGGTCCTAACTCTAAACTATGAGAGTCTCCATCTTGGAGCACATGAGGGCAGAAGATATCAAATTGGGTGCAGGCCTGTCAGGAGGACGCCCCACCTCCTTAAAGGTACAAAAACACACAAGGGATCCCGCACATCCCATTGGCAGCTGAGAAACCCCATGCGTCGCTGCACCAAATCGGTAAAGCTAAACAAATGACAAACGCACTCAACAATTTGTTACCAGTTATACAGTAAGGTGCACACGAAATTACCCTAAGCTCAGTATACCGCGAGCTACAGCTCACGGTATACTGAGACGCCGCAGCCGGAGCGAATCCCGACGTAGATGACGGGATCCGCCCAGCTGTGTGAGTGACAGCTGGCTCTGCCTATCTAGAGGCAGTACCAGCTGTACCCGCCCCCTCCCCCGTCCGGTCCGCCAGTCAGCGCTGGCAGATCGGAGCGGGGAGAGGGGAATCCAGCCCCTCCCCCTGTCACGGCAGAGAGCCGTGACAGGATCGAGAGGTGAGCGAACCTGGTATGTGTTCACTCACCTCCCGATCTACTGAGCCGACCTATGACAGTCTCATTGTCACAGGTCGGCTAGAACTATGAGGTGAGTGGAAATCACTCATCTCATAGTTCTCCTTTAAAGGAAAAATAACTACTGTGCTTGTTGTCTACAAACGCTGATGAAAATGTAAGGTATTTTATAATGTGGGTTAGAAACATCTTCTCTCTTGGTGCCTTGTGAGCATATATGGTACTGGGCCCTTAGTGTCAGCTTACACAGTTTTCAGCCTTCAGATACATGAGTGAAAACATCCGGGATGGTCTGGATGACCTTTACAGATATCATGCCTCGGATTCTAGAGAGGACACATCCAGAACATTCTAGTATCATATTAAGCCTAATACATAATTTTACATGTCTTGCCATCTGATAGTTGGTGGCTCACATGCTGATTGTTTCTGAAAAAGACCTTGCTAAGTACTGATGTTTAGGTTTATCTTCTTGAACTTTATTAAAATTGTAGACAAAATAATATTTCTAAAACTGTCCACATGTTATAATGGTAAGTAAAAGTCATTTTGTTTAATTGTAAAATATTCTCATGCAGTATTGCCACACAAAAAGGTGCCCTGCACACTGTACAAATCTCACTGTCATAGAGAGCCTTAGGTAGGATTGTACATTTTACACCACACGGTACTAACTGCTTAAATATGTTGATTTTGTGCAGCTGGTCCATTCACTCTATACAGCTTCAATGTCATTTAGTCTAAACTTGAAATGCAACTGAAGCTAAAACTTTTTTTTAGTTTTATATAGTGGAGAGGAATTAGATCAATGCTATCTGTATCCCCGTTAGGGGATGTCCTAGTGACCGTTATCACTAAAAGTGAAAGAAAATCCTAAATTTAGGGTCGTTACCAGAACAGAAATAGATGGGAGGTGGCCTTATCTGCAACCCTCTGATTTTTCTATCGATTCTCGAAAAGGCCGTTCAAAAACTCTCACCTGAGTAGTGACTGCAGCCAATCAGCAGGGTCAGAATACAATTTCTGTCAGAATACAATAGTCTGCTGGGGGTGGGGATGTAGAGAATTAGGGAATTTGAGCATTTTTTATTGTTCAGCCCATTGGCCTTTTTGAGAAAAATCGATAAGTGTATGGCCAGCTTCTTAAAATTGTTATCTCCATAATAGGTGTCTCCATTGGAATGTTTCCCCTCTGTTGCTGTTCTTAGGACAACTCTAAATGTTACGTTTTTATCCTCACTTTCTGTCCAGGAAACTGGTCAACATGGGTGCTGTCCATTGTAATCAGTAGGGCATCTGTGTACAAATCCCCTGGTGATCCAAGCAGTATGGAACGAATTCCACCATTGTGACATCCATGTCCATTCAGGTTTTTCCTCCTTGTGATGGCGGAAAAAAACAAACTAACTGGACCCATGTCAGTCCATTTATATTCGATAACAACCGATCTGTCATGATCAGGTTGACCAAAATAGAACTCTGTTTCTGAATCTAGACGTAAAATAAATACTATACTTGTTGCATTCCTTACCGAAAAGTACCGAAAAGCCTGATGAAGGGACCATATGTGGTCCCGAAAGCGCTTGTTCATATGACAAAGAACTTCAGTAAATGAAGCTTTTGCTATCCTAAAAGGACTGGTGTGCTGGTGACATTTCTACAATTTGCTGAATCTAGACGGAGTCGGAGGTAATCGGATGTAAACTGACATGAGTACGTTTACATCTGACTGCCCAGAGAGTTACATTGGACTTCCGATTAGATGCGCCTGAAAAGCTGACAGGCAGATCTGATCAGATTGCCAGTGTGAAAAGGGCCTTACAGGTACACAGATAGCAATTACACTTAAAAGAACCCTCACCACTCTATCCAAAACTACCAGGAAAATCTTTGCTATACATACATTGTAACAATGAGGGTTATTCACAAAGCTGCCAAAGGCAGCCGTGTGAATAACCGACCCGAAGTGAAGTGAGCCGAATGCTGTTCGGCTATTCACTTCAGGCTTGTACAGCTGATTTCAGCCGTACATCCGCTGAAATCAGCTGTCCATCGGCTTGCTTTGGGTCGGCCGAACATGCTCAGCATGTGCAGAAGGAGTTTGACTCAGCCGATCCTACATCTGGATCGGCTGAGCCGAACCTCCGGCAGGCTACTCGCTGCTGTTTGGCCTATTCTCATAGGGGCCGAACAGCAGTGAGTGAATAGCCGAATGCCGCCCAGCGGTACCGAGCAGAATAGAAAAACCGGTAAAGTTTTTTTAAAAATAGAAAACGATTGGGCGGAGTAAGCAATGACAGCTAGCTCCGCCCAACTGTTTTCTATTGGCCGGGACCAGCTGTCATTACAATGAGAGCTCGGTGGAGCCGGCTGTGATATCAAAGCTGGCTCCGCTAAGCTCTCATTGTAATGACCAGTGACGTGCAGTACCTCTTGCTCGGGGTGAGGCATTTTCCAGCCCCGCCCCCGCCGGTCGAAGCCACTCCCCAGTCGGCAAAGCTCCGCCGGACGAAGCCCCGTCCCCAAGCTAGTGTAAAGGACGGGTTGCCTCCCCTGACTGCACATCCCTGGTAATGACAGTTCAGCGTCCCCTGTTTACCCGGTACACACTGAGAACACGGCGGAGCCACTGTGATATCAGATCACAGTATTAGCATTAGCTCCCTGTTATGTGCTGATTCCCCTGGCTATTGCACCCGCCTACTGCTGCTGTCAATCAATAGAGGTGGACCTGAAGTTCTCCATCAGGACCACCTCTGCTTATTGACAGCAGCAGTAGGCGGGTGAAATAGCCAGCCTACTATTGGGTATTCCAATTTGAAATGGCCAATAGCAGCCTAGCTTTTCATTCCTATGCTATTTGTTGTTTTCTACTCCTTAACTCTGACGACAGCCTGCGGCAGCTGTCAAACTGGTAGGGAAAAAAAACATAGCAGGGGAATCAGCAGATAACCCTAAGGAGCTAATGCTTCCCCTGTTATCTGATCCTTTTTTTTTCTTTGCATTCAGACAGCAGCCGCAAGCAAAATAAAAATCAACAGGGAATCGGCCGATATCAGGGGGGGGGGGGGGGGGGGGAGGCGCACACCTGCACAAAATACAAGCGATCCAGCAGCTATATAGCCACCAGAACGCTTGCATTTAAACTGTTATTGTCGGCTGTGTACATTAAAGTTAGTTTTCCCACTCGTGCACGCGCCGTGTCGGGGGGAGGGCAGGGAAGAACGTTTTAAAACGCCCACCTGCATCTACAAGGCCCCCGTCCGGCAGTTTAGGTATGGCCGCTGGACTGGAGGTGGTTAATGATTTTCGGAAATGATAACAGTACATAATACATACATGTACTTATCAGTATGCAGCTCGCCTTCCCATAAAAAAAAAAGCAAAATACACACATCCAATAAGAGATTGCATGGTTCTTATTGGAAATTCTGTATATTTTTTGTTTTTATAACATCCCAGCACAGACGATCCTGTTATAACATCAGCATTGTAATAGGAATACATACTAGTGTTGTTTTGATAATGCAATCAAAGCTTACTTGGAAAAATCCCTTTTATGTAGTGAGCGCTGCTTTCTATCTGCCCATCACTTTCAACTACTTCCTGTATTCCCAAAGTGCTTTGCGTGTCTTTCCCTGCTGCTTGATGTGATGCAATCTTGATCTCTCAAGACTACATGTTCCATCATGCATTGCTTCCAGCAAGCAATGATAATGTTACACTGGGGGGGGCGGGACAGGCTAGGATTGGTCAGGGCATTTTTTTAATTTTGAAATAGGTGTCCCTCCTACCTAACATTTATAACATTTGAGAGCAGGACCCCACGCTGTGTTTATTTATTTGTTTACATATTGCGGAGAGAACAATATGCTTCGGCAGACTGTTCTCCCCACTTCGGCTGTGTGTTAAACAAAGACAAAGCATATGCCTTCGGCTCGACTGAAACGCTCGGCCAACTTCGGGGGCTGTACGGGCTATTGTGAATAGCCCGTACAGCAGCCCTTCGGTTCTACTGAACCGAAGGGGTCCTGGGGCTAGCCAAAGGATCAGCCGGAGCTACAGCTAGATCCTTCGGCAGCTTTGTGAATAACCCTCTAAGTGTTGGCAGCACACTGAACCCAAAGTGTTGCTCATGAGATGACTGCCAACAACTCATTACATCTTTTTGTAGCAAAGATATAAAATCACTTGTGTAACCCTGATCTGGCATTTCACATTTATGTTACCAAGGCCCAGACAATTTAACCAACCCAATAATATGCAGGAAACAAGTGAATAATGAGCTAAGCTGTTTAATGAAGACTGTAACAAGGAAAATTAGGACAATTGTAGAACTGCAGCTGGTGATATTTGTTGTCCAGTGTGTAAAATAAAACCGTGATTATTTGGTTTGGGTTAAAAGGTTCCTTTTTTCTCCAGGTTTCTTCTGCATGTTTTCATAAATTAGACCCAATCAGGTGAATTTCTAAGAAGAGGAAGCAGTTGATTTATACAAGCTGAAAGTAAAACTGGAGCTGCTGTATAGAACATCCAGTCAAGCTTCTTGTTTTTTGGATAAAAATGGAACTTGTTGCTATGGTGAATTCTTCCACTTTCTATTTTTTTCCCTTCTCGTGTGTAAAGCAGCCCCATGTATCTATGCTGCCCATAGAAAACACATCTCAATCCTGGTCTAAGTTTTGGCGGCTGTGAAGAATAAAATAATAAAAGGAGAAACATAGAAATGTTTTCGTGAGCAAACTCAATTCTAACAGTGAATGTATTTTTTGTTTAGGAAACTATTCATTCCAAAATTGAATGTTAAAATTAAACTAAATTTTGAATAACATTCTACAGATCTCTGGGGGCATTATTGAATGTTCTTATGAGGTTTTTGTATAAGTGTTTGTACTAAAATCTACCAATATATGGCCAGCTTAGCTTTGATCAGTTACTGTAGAGATCATGTTTATGTTTCCCTTTTCCTTTATTATATATTTAAGCCTCAGTCATTTAACCCCTTCATGACTGAGGCCTTTTTTTCATTTTTTGCACCCATGTTATATTCCACATTTTAGGCCTGAAAATGACTTAAAACCCCCAAACATTATATATTTTCTGAATGCCAAGACCCTATAGATTAAAATGGGGGTAGTTACACATTTTTATGTTGCGCAATATTAGCGCAACTCCTTATTACACCCCAACATTTAGTGAAAAATGTAATTAAATGCACCAAAATACCCATTTTTTAAGACAGGTAAGTCGCCAGAATCGCTTCTGTTGTAAAGCCGACAGTCGGCTTTACAAGTTTAAACAGAGTCCGCCGGGAGTCTGTTTAAACAGCCCCGATGCTGGCGACGTACACTCTACGTCGTCAGTCACAAAGGGGTTAAAAAACATTTTTAGACAGATTTTGGCAATGGATGTGTCATGTACACATCCAGCTTGTGCAGTCTTCACTGTCAGTTCTAGTTCTTTCTACATGGTTTGTAAGACTTCCACGAATACAATAAACTATCATTGCATGCTAATGGGTTGTTTCCACTGACCCTTCACAGGTCACTGTGTGAAAACACCATGCCAAATAAAAGCATGAACTTCCTGCCAGATCTGCTCCTTTTTAACGGATGTACTTGTAGTGAGAGGACTGCCTCGGTAGAAACATGATCTGTGGTCCTGACTGAGACATCTGTCCATCTGCGGACAAGTCTGCTTTATTTTAGGGCCTCACTACTGGTTCCAACACTTACATAGATTTACTGTGGAATTTTATTTTTAAAAGTGCATGTAAACCCTAACTAAATGAGACGGAGCTTGCTAAAGCGCCATATATTATAAACAATTGGCATTTTTTAATAGTAAATCTAGTCATCTTTTAATTATTATTTGTTGCATTTAAGCTTTTCCTGTGTAACGTAGCCTCTTTGCATCCACTTTCTTTTTACATGAATACTGTCCAGTGAGCGCTTCATGACATTCTGATGGTGGGTTTCCTGACTGTGTGTGTAATGTGTGTTGAAAAGACCACATGTAATTTTGATTGAAAGCCAGTGTGACATGGTGACAACACAGGCGTACAATTGAGAGATGGGAACATAATGTTGTCACCCTAAAGCAGGAAGTGCTCGAAAAGGGACCTTTATTGCAGATGGGAACAGAATGTTGTCACCCTAAAGCATGAAGTGCTCGAAACGGGACCTTTATTGCAGAATCACCAGGTATTATTTAAAGGAGAACTATGGGAAGAGATATTTTACCCATAGTTCTCCTAAGACCCCGTTCACATTGAGCGATTTATCGAGCGGTTATTCCCGCGATATCTCGCCAATTTACCGCGCAATATCGTTCTCCAATGCTTCTCAATGGGGCAAAGGGTCCTGCTGTCACGGGTCGTGTGTCACTACAGCAGGACCCTTTTTGGAGCGGATTTAGCCGCGATTCAAGCTTGCTGAATGCAAGCATTTGCACGATATCGCGCGACAAATCGCGCGATATCGCCTCAAAATGCAAATCGCGCGACAAAACACGCGATTTGCGAACCGCTCAATGTGAACGGGCTCTAAGGGTAACGGGAGGACAAAACTAGCATCCTCCCGTCACCCAGAGCTACAACTCGCGGTATACTGAGACGCCGCAGCTGAAATGGATCCCAACAATTATGTCTAGCTCCGCCCAGTTGCGTGAGTGACAGCTGGCTCTGCCTATCTAGAGGCAGAGCCAGCTGTAACCGCCCCCTTCCCCGTTCGTTCCGCCAGTCAGCGCTGGAGGATCGGAGCGGGGAGGGGGGAATCCTATCCCTCCCCTGTCACGGCTCTCTGCCGTGACAGGATCGAGAAGTGAGCGAACGCCGGTATGTGTTTGCTCACCTCCCGATCTACTGAGCCGACCTGTGACAGTTTCATTGTCACAGGTCGGCTAGAACTATGAGGATGAGTGGAAAGCACTCATTCATAGTTCTGTTTTAATGAACGCTGCAGATTTCACAAATGGCAGTTGAAATTACAATAACAAAAAGCATGTCTATAACTGAGTAATAATAGACTCAATGTGTGATGTTTTTTGCGGTAAAAAAACGCGCGACAAACGCGCGTTTCCGATGGCTACTTAAGTGTATCCCAATGGAAACGCGCGACAAAAACGCTGCAAAGAAGCTCATGTACCTTTTCAGGCGTAGGCCGTTTTGTAGCGCGTTCAGACGGGCTGAAATACGGCAAGGTGTGAACCATACCCATAGAAAACAATGGGATTTTCATGTTTGAGCGTTTTGTAGAGCGTTCGTAGAGCGTTGAACGCGCTACAAAACGTACAGGTGTGAACCAGGCCTAACAGTCTACCTTGCGTATCCTTAAAGCAAACTTGTACTGAGAAAAATCTGTATGCTGCCATTAGTAACCTCTCCTTTCTGACCTCCTGAAAATGCTAGTAGCCTGCTGTCATGCTGACTTCATGGCTTCAGTACTTCCTGAGTCAGACAAGTATGGAGATCAGTTCTGGGTTGTTCAGACTCCATCGACAGGCAAGGACCTTGAAACCTCTCAAGGAGATCTCATTTCGGGTCCATTTTAGAGCAGCTGCTGTAGAGTGAACCTATAAAATGCTGCTGTTCTTTCTTGGAGCTCACCTTCAGTTGGTAAATATTTCGGGATGTCAAATTTACCCGTCGGAAAATAAATGTTTGTATAACTGAAATTTTTATTACTGATCATACTAAAATAATAATTCTCTTTAACAAAGTTATTTGTAGTTGTGTCAGATTCTTGCTCTATGGTAGCCCTGATAAAGGTGCCTTTCTGTTTGTCCTACATGCTTGCAAACTATAGTAGGCTCTCATTACTCTTAGTGGTGTCAGTTGCAAGGCTGGGTAGAGGACAAAGCATGAATAATGGTAATACGTTTCCTTATTTACAGTAACACACACACAAAAAAGTATAGGAAGTTCATTGATATGGCTTTTACCAGTCATACCTGGGCTCATGTAAGACTCCAGTTATTATAATTGTGCAGATTTACCTGAATTTAATTCTTATGGACTATCTCCCTCTTATTTAGATTGAACTATTTTGTCTGATCCTGACAGTTAATGGTAACATAAAGTCTAACAGCTTATGGCCCGTCAAATGCCCGGGCTTACATATTTCACGCTATACACAATATAGGAGGCAGTGTGTGATGTCAGACACACCAGCTACTATCAGACTTCAGGTGATCCTTGACTGTTTATTGTCTGAACAATGGCAGCTCTAAAACCTCAGTACTGACAGGTTTTTAATATTTACATCAGGTCAGGTGACCAGTAAAATTTACTTCTATTTGTTTGAGTCCGGCTTCACATCTCCGCATTGCATAAATGCGTTGTGATGTAAGTTGTGCTGCAGTAATGCACAATAACACACGTTACCTGCATTAGTGCATGTGGTAAGTAGTATATTATAGCTATATTCCAGGAAAGCAAAAATACACAGATGAAAAGCACACATGGAAAGAGGTTTGTTATACAACCCGTAATGTGACCCAGGCAGCCCTGCCAGTCATTATAGCCAGTTCCTTATCTTTTCTGTGTGGCAGCCTTCTATCAGAGTGCATGCATGCCACAATCTCCATTCAATCCAGTGGAGATTTTGTAATCTTTCCATAAGATTGAATGGAGATTGTGGTGGGCAAGTGTGGATCTGACTGAGAAGGATCTGACTGCACTGCTAAGGACACCACACAGCTGAGATCTGGGAATAGGTGAGTATACACATTACAAACTGACTGTACAATCTTCTTTAGATCCACCAAAAACTATGTAGTGCATGGGCATGCCTGATTGGATACAGATTGATTGGATTGTTTAAGTATGTCCTCATATTACATAGTTTTGCTAAATGTAAAGTTGATTGTACAAAGATTGTATGGTCAGATTGCAAGATGTGTACACCATACAATGCACTAAAAGTCCATTCACACTTTACAGAATTGTCTGAAACCAAATATTTGCACCTTCTCCCTGCAGCAAGGTAATTTACAGCATACTTGTGCCTTTCTTGCCATTTCCATTTTATTCTCCAATGTGTCCTGTCAGTTGTGTGCTGAATTTGGAAAAATTCTGGAATATTGTAATGGAGAATAGAATTACATAAGGTGCTGTGAACTAGCATCACAAACACAACTGTAGTTTACTCCTGCTGTAACATTTACATTCAGGTAGAAAATATTACAGCTTAAGATTTCCATCCGCCAACCAAGAAAATAAGTAAGATATGATTGGCAAGTCATCATTTTTATCTCAAGGTAACATAGTAAGCTGTGCAAGGTAACTTTGGAATATAGAAACAAATATTTTTCTCCAGTTGGATTTTCTTTAATTTTATACTGCTGCCGCTTGATATATTTTTCATGTGATTCTTCTATCTGTTTTCCCCAAAGATACGGATTATAAATTGTGCAAGCATGGTTTTTGCAGTTGTAGATTCATAAATTCATGAGTTTAAGCCTAACAAAAGAAGCTTTTTTACTCGAGTCTCATGCATACTGCTGGTTCTTTATGTAGAAGTGTTATTACTTTTTATTTCCAAGTCATCTTCTTTTTCCTATTCGTCTTTGGGGGGAAAAAAATACCTATTTAGGCGTAAGAGTAATATGTTTAGAAGGACATCTCGTTTATTTTATTAAACAGGATATATGCTTCAGAGAACATGGCAACATTGTGTTTCAAAACTCTGGAAAGCTGCATTTTCCATGGATCATGTACAGCTTAATCCTATTGTACACAAGACAGAACAAATTGCCCTGACGGCAGTGATGCAAAGAACACTTTATTGGAACAAAAGTTTACAGACAAGTCGTTACTTTTTTCTCGAGTCTTCCAAGTTTTTTTGTTATGATTAGATGTGTGGGACTTTTATTTGGAAACCAGTTACTGGCAAATTTCCTAAATATGCAATGATAAAATAATTATCTATCTGGTGCATTTCTTACCAAAGAATACATTACACACATGTTTGGTCATCACATGGGGTACAGTTGCTCTTATAGCACTGTTAAACAATAAACATGTTCTGGACTTTGTGTAGGAAGGCATGTTATAATCATTAAATATAGTTTAGTTAGTTTTGGGCATGGTTAAAAAATTCTTACCTATAAGCATAATGGGAAGTATAATATTGTTGACAATTTATATTAGACATATGGGCGTAACTGTGTATCTCCTGGTTAATGGTCGTAACTTCACATTTTATGACTCAGTTCCTCTGATGAAGCTGTAACAATGTAAAGTGTATAAATAGTAGCAGTTAGCCACATCCAATTGGATATTTACTGTAATGTAATGCTCAGGAAGTTTCTCTGTTCAGTGGCTTCCTCAGTTGTCAGCAACTTACCACAGGATTTAAACCCAATCACCATGGAATGTCGAAAAGCAGGTGTTGATTGTCTAAACACAAGGTGGGAGGTGGTAAAGAATAAAGGGACATTATTTGGAGGACAGCTAGGTGCACATTTTCGACAAAGAGGACTACTAGTTAGCAAGAGGGGTAAAGATGGGTTCACATTATATGTGTTGGGGCTGCACTGGCTGTTGTTTCCAGCACAGCCCCAATGCAAGACAAGGCATTTTGACTTATCGCAGATTAGCTTGGTTACCATCACGGGCATTGTGGTGATGTGCACTGAAAAAAAGTACAGCATGCCATACTTTTTTCAGCACAGCAAGATGTAATGCAGTACCACAACCTCGCACCCTGATGTGCCCGTAGAACCTAATGACTTGACATTTCAATAAAGTTCTAAAATAAATAAAAGTACACAGTGCAATGTCCCATGATCGGCACGGGTAGGCACCGCACACCAGCTGCTGTGCATTTTGCACAGTGTGAATATGACAAGTGGACAAGTGTTATTATTAAATAATGTAATTTGAAATTGAGATCTGTCCCAGAAATCGTGGCCTATGATTGGATTATATTGGACTAAAGTGACTCAAAATGTTACAGTTGCCACCAGAACAGAGCTTTCCGCTTACCTTCTGTTGCATCTGCAGGATAGGAAGTGTAGGAAAATTTTCGAAACAGGACGCAAACCGACAAATGGATTCAACCCTGGGGTAAGCAACTTCAGCAATCCAGCTATTGCAAAATACAAGTTCCATGAGGCATTGCTAAACTCTGACAGCCAAAGGCAAAGGCATAATGGGATTGGTCATTTCTCCACAGCCGAAGTGCTGAGGTTATTATTATTATACAGGATTTATATAGCGCCAACAGCGCTTCACAATATAAGGAAGACATTACAGGTTGCTAATATATCCATTCTCTACTCTATCCAAAACTAAAAATTAAACTTTGCTATGCATACACATTTAAGTGTTTGGAATGGCTCAAAGAGGCCCATGTTAAAAATCACACGACTTTTCCACATTGAAGGTCCAGCACCTTGGGTGCCCAAAACCAATCTACTGTCATATGACACATGCAAGATGAAAGGTTTGTTTCCTTTTTATGTTTAAAAATCTCCCTGTATAATAATGAACAATTTACAAATACTCATTATAACTCACCAATTAGCCTATACATAGTGCTGTTATTAAAATGAGTGTTATAATCAGATGTGTATGGTAGGTAGGTAGATGTCTGCCTATACTCAATCAGATAGGAGTTCGATCTCACCTCCCTCTTTTCCACACACATATATATAT
>NW_017306848.1:182105-220479 GCF_000935625.1 Nanorana parkeri | reverse complement strand
TCTTTTTTTTATTTTTTATTTTTTTTAAGTGATAGAAGCTAACCCTGACTACCCCTTTCCTCTGCAAACCCAGTCATGCAGGCCTTCCACCTATGACTTTGTCTGCGCCTCCATGCCTGACTTAGCCAGCCACACAGATGAAAAGACTTTGCTATGACCTTGAGGACATAATGTTTAGATATTGTAGTGACATAAAAAATGTTCTTCAATATTTTCAAGAGGCAGCTACTAAATAAAATGAGGCATTTTGCACAATCTTTGACATTTTTCTGAACTAAAATACAGTTAATCAGGGTGCTCGAAGCTCAGAGAGCCTTTTGTTCCCTGTAAGATGGACATATAGTTTTTCTACCAATCAGTGGATTGGACTCATGAGGGATATTGAATGGCTTAGAAAAATGACAAATATTTGACACTCTTTCTGTATGCATTGTGAGAAGATAGATGAAGCAGATGCCACTTGCTGCTGCTAGGAACAAAATGCTTTGTGAAATCAATACCTTTTTATTTAGGTGCTGAAAACATGAAATTACATGAAAATGAGGCTCCAGAGAACCAAGCGTGATAACATTTACATCCAAAGCAGAGCATGTGATTCATATGAAGGGCTGCAGCCTGGTTAACAAATACTTATTTTTGGGGTATTATTCTGTGGAGTAAATCATTGGGTTCCATCGAGAAAAGTAAGTAAGGTTTGTTTAACTGATATTTTGGTTTTGGATGAATATTCCAATACTAAATCACCCATTGGCATCATACAGCTGTTGGAGACTGCACCATGAGATATCTGTCTAAGCTCAAGGCTTGATCCTCCACACCCCCATTGCCACCCACACACATATTTCTGTAACTGCTATGATCAGAAACTCGGATCTCTCAGAACTATGAGCAGCTGGTGACTGATCTGACTTCATTGACATCTACGAATATTCAAATATCAATTTCAGTTTTGGGTAAACTTGGTCTTTGAGTTTCCAGCAGACATGAGACCCTTAATGTACACTACCTGCAATTTATATCAATTCAGTTCACACCCTAGCTCAGGGGTGGGCAACTATGGCCCTCCAGCTGCTGGGGAACTACAAGTCCCATGAGGTATTGTAAGACTGAAATAGCTGTTCATTTTCTGTAGAAAGCTGACAATGCTGCTTCTTTTGCACTGAAATCCTAAGCAACGTTGTCAGCACTGCCTACGTTTTTTCACTGCTGAACTTCAGAACACCTTCCACATATGTCATTCCGATGAGGAGAGGAATGTGTGTCCTATAGTCCAGCAGAGAGAGCAATTTTCAGAGACAAAACATGGGGAAATGTGCATGAATTACAGAGATGTACTGAATATGTTTTTTCGACTTTGCCCGGACATTCAGTATACTTTAAGTTTATCAATTGTGGTTTTCTATACATGGTATTTTTCTCTCTCTTTAAATATATATCATGGCAAATGATTCCTAGAGCACTTTGGGGTTTTAAAAGAGAGAACTGCAGTCGTTTTTTTTTCACTTCGTTGTACTGACTCTTATTGAAACCTCATACAGACCCATATGATGGGAACAAAAAGGGAAGTCACTGCTCTGGCTTACTTGTATGTATAATAATCAGCTTGAACTACTGAGCTCTGTAAACAACAGGCTTTTTAGAGAAAGAAAACATAAAAAAACACTATAAATGCCCTTCTAGTATTAATTAAAAAATTTTATTTCCACCCACATACATCTTTGTCTAATCACTAAAGATAAGGCCATGAATTTATTTATTACAGGTATTTATATAGCACTGACAATTTACACAGTGCTTTTAGATAGTGTACACTCACATCAGTCCCTGCCCTCAAGGAGCTTGCAATCTAAGGTCCCTATCTCACATGCATACATACAGGGCCAATTTAGACAGGAGCCAATTTTACCTTCCAGCATGTCTTTAGAGTGTGGGAGTACCCGGAGGAAACCCAAGAAAGCACAGGGAGAACATGCAAAGTCCTTGCAGATAGTACCTGGTCGGAATTTAAACTAGGGACCACCAGTGCTGCAACGCAGAAGCGCTAACCACTACGCCACTGTGCTGCCCACTATTCTTACTTGCCCACTGATCACCATTTGGCATCTTACTTTGATAATATTTATTTATTAAAGGTATTTATATAGTGCTGACAATTTACACAGCGCTTTACACAGTGCACATTCACATCAGTCCCTGCCCTCAATGAGCTTACAATCTAAGGTCCCTATTGTACATACCGTGCTTTCCCGAAAATAAGACACTATCTTATATTTTTTTGGCTCAAAAAAACACACTAGGTCTTATTTTCGGGGTAGGTCTTGTTTTTTTTTTTTTTATGTACAACAATCCACACTTATTCATGTACAACAGTCTACATGTTTTCATGTACAAAAATATGGTGATCAGGGCAATCAGGGGTGCCGTACCTTTCCAAGAGCAATTTGCTAACCAATCGCTGGCCAGAATGAGCGAAGCACACTTTTACTATCGATTCCTCACAGGCGGAGCCGCTATAGATGAGGCATTGGCTTATGGGGCTCTGCTCCCTCTGGTGCCGCCTTGCTTCCTCTAGCGCTGGCTTCGTTGGCACCGCTGATTCTCTCCTGCCTCTCCCGCGGCTCTTCAAGTTCCCCTTTATGCCACCACCGGCCCTGGGAATGGTCACAACTAGATCTTATTTTCGGGTTAGGTCTTATTTTTTAGCAATTCCCAAAAATAGTACTAGGTCTTATTTTTGGGGAAACAGGGTACATACATACATACATAAATACAGGGTTGATTTAGACAGGAGCCAATTAACCTTCCAGCATATCTTTGGAGTGTGGGAGGAAGCTGAAGTACCTGGAGGAAACTCACACAAGCACAGGGAGAACATGCAAATATCATCAAATGTAATTGTTTTATTCAATCGTGAATTATTTTGTCTGCCTGTCATGTAGTATTGTGATATTGTTAGATGATCTGATCTAATTTCATGTTTTTTTGTTTATCTAGGGGACAGGTCCCATCTGTAGCTGAATCAAATTACTTGGGAATTGCCAAATCACTTGAAATGTATGGAGTTGACCTTCATCCTGTCTATGTAAGTCCTATTCTTCTATGTCATAAAGTACTTTATATATACAAACTGAGCACAGAAAAAGTGAAGGTTTTTCCTAAAGTAACCATTCGTATTACAAGTGGAATGTTTCTAGTTCAGGTTAGAACAAGTTTGATTAGAGGGTAGGACAAATCTCTCATCACCTGACAATCACATTGCAAGATATGCTTGTGTATGGTCATCCTTATACATCAGCCACAATGTGTTAGTTACAGGCTCTTGTGTATATTATAAAGGGGGCATGGTGAACAGCCATGTTGCATTTGCATGTATCTACTGTAGATATATGACTGTTATGGGTTACTACTGCACTACTGTATTTTATCATTGTTCTCTCCACTGCTTTATTAAATTACTGGTTTACATCAGTGTGCATGCAGCAGCACCTCTTTGAGTTGATGATCACATTATTTTAAGGTGCTATGATATGTTTTTCATATGCATTAAACATGTTTTTTTTCTGTGTTTTTGTTACAGTTGTGGTAAGAGTGGAAAATATGAGCTTTCCCCATTTAGTTAAAGCACACGATAACACTCATAATCATTAAAGCAGAACTCCAGGTAAAACTAATATTAACCCCTGCAGTGCGGTTACCCCGCACTACAAGGGTTAACTGCTCATTTTGGTCTAGGGAGGTAAAAAACAAAGTAATACTCACCTGATCCTCGGAGATGGCCGGCTCTTACAGTGCTCCTTCCAGCCTCTCTCTTTCTATGATGCAGCGATGGTATGTCCCTCGGAGTCCTCAACGTCTGTGTATGGAACATGATGACTTATGGGACCTTTAGAGAAGGCGAGAGAGGCTTCAGGGACCGATCTAAGAGCAAGCTGGCTCAGAGGATCAGGTGAGTATAACTTTTTTATTCTCCTCCCTAGACACAAGCGAGCACCTTACCCCTTGCAGTGCTACAAGGTTTAATAATAATTTTCTTCTTTTTCTTTAATGCACTGTAAAATAAGAGAATATAAACTTCAAATGGTGAGAATATTTCAGGGCTCTGGGAGGAGTCTCTTGCTATCCTTTATGATAGACTCAGCTTCATTTGTAGGTAGCTCATTATGGTTAGAAGATGCTCCAATAGGAGGTATTGAAGGCAACTCAAGCACAGATAACGGAAGAGTGCCAGACCAAAACAGAAGTCCGTAAAAAATATAAATAATTGTATTGATCAATCAGCCAACACTTTTTGGGGGCAGACACAAACCCTTTTCAACCAACCCCCTCCTCAGGGCCACAAAATAAACACAATGACGGAGTTAGATGACAGCGTGAATTGAAAAAAGAGTGAGGGGAAGATTTATTAAAAACCCCATCCCTATGTGCGATATCATATACAGTATTTAGAGTTAGTGGCTCCATACTATAATAAATACATGTGAGTAAATAAAATAGTAGTAAACTTTTTTTTTCTTTTATAATGATAATAAATACAAATCCAAACAGCTGGCGCCAACTTTCTCAGCTCAGCTTTCCTAAACATCCTGTCCAGTACAAGACCACAAAGGAAGGAGCAGTCTCCAGCAGCTGTCTATCTACTTGCTTGAAGATGGAAAAAATGAGGCAGGGGAGGAACAGAGAGCAGAGCAGTGTCCTGCCCTGCCTGCTCGTGTGCTTGTGGAGACACACACTGCTTACTAGCACACACAAGGGTGGATCCATAGGACCCTGCCACCCTAAAACAGGATATCAAGGCCACTGCTCAGGGGACCAGCTGATTCTGCAGGATATTAAAACTTTTAAACATCAAGAAGCAGCACCCATTGTAAGTGATTTAATCAGCATTTGAAATAGCTTAAAAAATGTTTGACTTTAATATCACTTTAATGCTGTTGCTGAGACATACATAATATGTTAGCACAGTTAAAATCCGATGGAATCACATGACATACAGAATATGAAGGCTGCCATAGCTAAGCACTTCATCTGAAAATGTCAGTGGTCTGGCTGTCATGTTGATCCAGCAGCTTCAATATGTTCTGTGGCTCTGACCTGGAATAAGTATGCAGATTAGCAGTCCTGATTTCACACTGACTTTTCATCTGACAGTGATGCCAATGATCTCTGATTTTACACTAGAAGAGAACATTCAAGTAGAGGAAAGGAGCAGGGCTTTGTTTTGCAAGGAACTTCATAAGAGATTGAGATTTCATAAGACATCACTAAATGCCTCAGTGCTGTGAATAATGAAAGTCTGAATTCATGCATGTCAGGGGCCCGTGTCTATCTGACTAATAATGGCGCTGTAATTATTATATGGAGCTTCTGTGATTTAGAAAAAGGAGTAATTGGACTGGAGAAACCGTTAACAATTATATATTTCTAAGCTACATTTAAAGCACAATTACCAGAAAGAGATACAATGTTATCATAAACATTTATAATGTAGAATAGACCATTATGCTGGTTTCATTGTTATTCTCGAGTATAGAATTGTCTGAGACTTACTGTATGAACAATGTTCTATGTATTGAATGTAAAATATAAAACAAGCCAGTTTTGCAGACATAACATAAAATGTGACTGGACTGAATTTAGACACATATAAAAGTAATGAAAGAAAACATAGAACATAAACCACAGGGGCAAGCTGTGCAAAAAGGTAAAATGGTTATAATTTAGTATTCAGCATTGCACAAATGAGGCTGTTATACAAGCAAAGTTATTTTAACAGAAGAGCAGAGGTGAAGAAAGACACTAAAAGGCTTCTCCTGTACTTTAACTTTATATTTTAAGCTAGAATACATCCAAATGTGATAAGGCTGCGGACATATTAGGAATTCCTGAAAAACCAACTGGAAATACTTGTGTGTGTACTGTTTTGCTTGTCAAAAGATTTGTAATACTGTATAGCCAGTCTTGTGATCCAGTCACCCCTACCAGAAAGCATAGCCAGGTGAGGGACTTCTCACTTCAGGTCCCAGCATTGACTCATTAATGGGGCCAGCCTCTGCTCATTTTGCTATCTCCTCTTGTTGTGCACATTGTTGCAGTCTTATTACTGGGGTACAGGGGGTTACAGGTGGCTGATTTAGGCCTCTTTCAGATGGGCTTTCTGATCAGGTCCAGTTTTTCAGGTAGACCTGATCGAAAACCTAATGCTAATCTATGGACATCTGGATCTAAACAGATGGGGGCGTCTGTTTACATCAGGTTACCCCTGGCTCTGGGCAGATCCGTAAAAACAAACAGATCAGAGTTCTGTTTCGCTGGACCTGATTGCGCCTGATCAGGGGTAATCTGATGTAAATAGACACAAGTCCATTTACATCCCATTCCCATAGATCAATATGGGTCCGGTAATTTCCGCTTTTTCCGCCATCACAAGATGGAGGAAAAAATTGGACGGACACGGATGTCACAACGGTGACCTCCGCTCCTATCAGAAGGGGATATGTGCACAGATCCTCTCCTGATTGGACAGTGTGAAAGTGACCTTAAAGACAGATCCAGTAACAAAAACGATGTTAAAATATTTTTACAATAGCAAACGTGAGCAAGGAATTTATCAAACCCAAGTCCCCAAAAAAGCAATGTAAAATTGATTTGCGTTGGCAGGTTAATCATAAAGTTACGGCCACGTTAACCAGAAAATATTGATGCTGCAAAATGTGTTCTGGGCATCTAAAATGTAATGGCCTCTCACAGTCTATTTGGAATGATAATAAAGATTTAAATAAAATGACCAAAATACTTACCTTTCTGGGAACAAAATGCTGATCCAGGCTTCCTCCAGTACAGTTATGTGATCTTATGATTTCTGCTGAAAGGTAGGTCCAGCAGCCCCACCCCCCTCCCCCACCATAAGATTCAGTTCCTAATAATAGATGAAAAGAGTACCTGTAAAAAAAGTTACATTAAATACTTACCTCACCTCCGTCTTTCCCATTTCAGGGTTTGACATAACTACCCTTCCAGCAAAAACTTATTGAAAAGTACCCCAAATCTCACAAGAAGGCACTGCAGTCTAGTCCAAGGGTATCTTCTTGCAAGATTTGTGCTACTCTGCATTTCCTAGGATTTTGCAGGAACATCACCCACGCCTTGGCGCAGCAGGCAGAAGATAGTGAGGGCTGAAATATGTCATTTAACTTTCCCTTTCTATAGGTACATTTTTCAAGTAATAATAGGCATTTGTTCAAGTACTGTTAGTCAGGGAGAGGGGGCCTGGACCTTATAAGCGGACCTTACATTTCACAGTTTTACATTTAAAGTCCAGTCCAAGTTCATTTAAAATCCAGCGTCAATTAGGATTTATTTTTTGGTCTTGGATAGATTAGGAAGATTAAAAGCTTCTATCAAACTTTTTTTTATTATTTTTTCGTGACCCCATTGGGGAACTTTCACCTTTTTCAGGATTTGAGCCCATTGGCGAACTTGCACCTTTTTCATTATTTTTCGTGAGCCCATTGGGGAACTTTCACCTTTTTCTTTATTTTTCGTGAGCCCATTGGGGAACATGCACCTTTTTCCCTATCCCTGTTGATGGCATGACAAGAAATGTGGGGAGAGATTGTCAACAGGACAGAAAGACAGAGACATTAATCATAACTCAACTGAGATTTCAGCCCATTATCCTGGCAAAATGTTTTGTTGCAGTCTGTAGCCTCACCAGAGAGATTTGCCATCACTTCCTGTCTTGACAAGATATTAGAGGAAATCTCTCCAGTGACACTTCCCATCTCAGTCCCAAAAAATAAAATAAGCACAAATTTGGCATGTTAAAAGTAACTGTTTTCTGTCATCCCCCATCTGTGGGTGAGCAGCACCTAACTTGCCTATTTTATCAAAGGGTCGTGGCACTAGAAAGGTTGAGAACCACTGAAATAGAGGATTTGTTGTCTCCTTTAAGCAGTGGTTCTCAAACTATGGGTCGCTGTGTGTCCTCCTCAGCCCTCTCCCAGCGCAGCAGTGTCAGTTCTCCTGCCACGCTGCCAGATGTCGCAGCAGCAGCCACGTCATCTCCAAATGTTACCATTGGGGTCACCACAACTTAGCAAATGTTACCAAGGGGTCCCGGCCCTAGAAAGGTTGAGAACCACTGCCCTAGAGGAATTGTATTGTCTCATATTCTGCTCATAAAATGTTCTAACCTTCTCACCCTCTTACTTGCAGCTGTGTGTGGATAGTCTGAAACATATGTAACAGAAATCACAGCTCTCTAGAATGGCCACATTTTACCAACAGTACACACCTACTGCAGTGAGGGGCTCCTCACCTATCTTTGTGGACATTCCTCACCTATCTTTGTGGACATTCCACGGTGGAGACTCTCGTATGAATGCCCGCTGTTTGTTCATGGCTTTTTAACCTACACAAAGAAATATTAACTTAGCTAATGTACTAACCACTAGACAAAGCCGGTATTATTTGTTCTCAAATGTTAACAATGCATACTTATCTGACATTAAAATAGTAAAAGAAAGTCCATATTTCAGAGATTCTAATGTTGCTTTTTCACATTTTGTTCATCCAATGTAAATATTAGAGGATAAAAATGTTGCAGTCGGATTTTTACTACTTACATAAAGGTGCCATTAGTAAGCTTGCAAAGCTCCCTATTCACCAGCTTCTCTTCCCCATAATCCTTTTTTTGTCTTCCATAACTCCTCCTTGCAATCTTATTAAGGTTTGTCCACATGCCTTTTTCCTTTGCTTTCTAATGATACTGGTAGTTATGTTACAAATGTTTTTAGCAGGTTAAAAAACCTAAAGTGGCAGTAAAATGTAAGGTCCTCTAGACTTGGCTGTGCGCACTCCCCCTTTACAAGTTATCTTATGCTAGTAGGTGTAGGGGTGGGCATATTAAAATTAAATTCAGGAGCCAGTGTGTTCAATCCATGAGCCAGCAGGATTTGTTAGGAGCCAGCTCTACTGACACCAACCAGGTGCCAGCTCTAATTTTTATTGAGCATTGGATGCTTAGCTCCTGGGATTTGTCCGGCCCTAGCGTAATATGTACCTATTGAAAAGAAACAAATGTTAGAATTATGCTTACCTCGTCTTCTGCATCGTTGGGTGACTATCCTCCTGGGAAAATTTATGTGCAGAGCAGGTATAATCTCGCAAGAAGACACTGCAATCTTCAGCTGTGTGAACCTTGGGTGAAAACATACTTTTAATTACCACTGGGTTTGTTATATGCCTAAAAGTAATTACAATTTGCTATATTCCTGGTCTTAGAAGATGTTAGCGCCCAGAGAGTTATATGATATCTTTTCACTTGGTGTTTTTTAAGGGAGACATTGCCCATCTATGGCCATCCTGTAGAATATAATTGCTAAACACTAATTTCGTTCATTGGGGAATAACAATTTTTAGCAAGGACTGCCTTGGCACCAGTGTTAACAATTGTTCCACTGTGATTCAGTTTAATCAAATTGCAAGTGCTAAATTATTCTATAGCTGAACTGGTTCACTTGTAACGTGTCAATGAATTCAAAGAAATGAATAACTTCCACTAATAGACTGCTTTTTTATTTTATACTTGATCTCTTAGTAGCATACTAGTTCTGTGAATATTCAAATGATATTAATATATAACAATTAAAATACATCTTTCCATCTAATAGAAAGAGGGTAGAATAAATGTATGCCATGTATTCAATTACAGATATGAAGCTTCCTCTTAAGTAAATATTTCCATTTCATTACTATTATCTCAAGGATTTTCCTCTGTTGCCACTGTTACTGCTTCTTTAACCTCATTTAATTCTCTATAGACCGTGAATTTGAAGAGAACATCATTTTTAGGTATTCATAAATGAATGCAGATTTTATTCTTCGCTGAGCATCATATGAATAGCACTGTATATTATACATTTGCTTAGCTTAGTGAATATGCAGAAAAGCTGCAGCTCTGAATAGGAATGATAATGAAATTAATGCTATGGCTTATATTGATGAATGGTAGACACAGTTACTTTACGCTCTTAATTGCCGCTGGGTATATTCTATGCCTAAAAGTAATTAAAATATGTTACATTCCTTTTATGTTAATCATTTTTTATTGCTGATCTCACTGTAATGCTAGCTTTGGCATATTTTTATATAGTAAAATAAGAGAGTTTTCCTCTTTTTGCCCATCCGCTGCGTCTATCTCCATTGACGGATTCTCTGTTTGTCTTACAGAGAATGCATCAAGAGGAGTGAGTCATGGCTGCTTGGCTTTGTAATGACTGGGGGCAGTGCCATAAACCATAAGTGTGTATATCTCACTACTGGAGTTGCTGGTTGGTTTCACTTACTGGAATTCTCCCAAAATTCTAATTAAAATTTTGGGTAAACTTACTGTTCAAAGAGGAAATGTCTACTTTATACAGGTTCCGAGAGTTCCTTCTCACATCAAGTGGTAGCTAGTTTTATAGTAAGTTAGCATTGCCCCTTGTTGTGGAAGTCTGCAGATTCTATTGGGCTTTATTCCTAAACATTGTAGGAAGAGCAAGTTATTGTTGTGCTCATTACAATAAATCAAGCAGGCAAAGAGCTATGGGAAGGTCACATAGGATCCTTCCTAAAGCTGGCTATAGACTGTTTGAATTCTGATAGTGGGTGGCCCTGCTGACTCAACAAACATCAAAGGAGTGAGGCCAAAAATTGTTGGCTGAACGGTAACTGTAGCCTATTGCAGTCACTGTTTAGGTATTCTGACAGTCGCTAGCAGAATACAATATCTTGGGGGTTGTTGTTGGTTTTGTCCAGCCTGCGGACTGAATTATGTTAGTGTATGGCTACCCCCGCACCTCAGGGGTTAAGTGCTCGTTTTGTCTTGGGAGCTAATAAAAGTTATACTTGTACATGTACTGATTGTATTACTGACTGCACTATGTCTTTTGAGCTGTAGATGGCAGTGTAGTGCAATGTTAGTCTCTCTATATGCATGCTTATCTATGTACACAGGAAGTTTTGGTATCTATATGTTTTCCTGTACAATGCTGTATACATACATATAATGTCCTTCTAAGCAAACAAAAAAACATAAACACAGAGTGCCACCTCTAAGTGTTTTATTAAGTGAAAAGTGAATAAAAAGCCATCAAATATACTCACAAGAGTATGATGTACTCTTGTAATGCTTTGATCATTCCTTTACATCTGCAGATCTACACTGGCTGTACATCGTACTCTTGTGAATATATTTGATTGCTTTTTATTCACTTTTCACGTATTAAATTACACTCAGAGGTAGCGCTCTGTGTTTATGTTTTTTGTTTGCACGATCGACAGGAATCCCTGACCATATGAGCAGAAGCCCCTTAAATGTTTTTACCAGTGTGACATGGCTGGAGGACCACAGAGGCTCTACTAGCGCTGAGATCAAGAGAATGTATATAGTAAAGACAATCTGGACCATCTAAGCAAGTAAAACTTAATTCAGCATTCCTCAAGATTCATCTAAACACATAACCAACAATACTCACCCGAACCGTGATCCCAGCTGGCTCCTACGCTACTTCCTCAAGCCTGTCTCCTCCTCCACTCTATACACTGTATAGAACGTGATGACTCACAGGACCTTAGACTGCTGCAGCGGTGGGGGAGCGAGGCTGAAGGGACTGGTTTAAGAGCAATAGAACAGTAGAAAGGCATCATGGCACACTCACAAACTAGCATGTAAAACAACTTGTCTCACCACTAAGGACAATGACAGAGGTTTGGATACACGTCTTCTGCAAAGGATGTGTAAGCCGCACTGCCGCGCCAAGGCACCTCTTATAGTGCGGTCCTAACTCTAAACTATGAGAGTCTCCATCTTGGAGCACATGGGGCAGAAGCGGTGGGGGAGCGAGGCTGAAGGGACTGGTTTAAGAGCAAGTCGGGATTGTAGTTCTGGTGAGTATAACTTTTTTTTTTAAAGCTCCCTAGACAAGACAGTACTTAACCGGTGCAGTGCGGGGGTAGCCCCACTACAAGGGTTAAGATTAGATTTGCACGGAATTCTGCTTTATGAAGTTTTAAAGGACTTGGAATTCCCAGTGTCTGTGTCTGTTTTTCTTTATTTTTTTTAAAATATAATATACAACTAAAAGATCTTATACAGTTTTTTATATGAGACATAGGAAACTACAAGTCATGTGGATTTATTTTATGAATGTCAGTTGCATTATCTTGAGCAATTTAGATGAGTTCATTGCAGTGCTGTTGTACTGGAAGAATCATGTTTTTATCCTGTTTTAATAACCTGTAATTATGTATTTTTTACAGGGAGAAAACAACTCTGAATATTTTCTAGGCCTAACCCCTGTGGGGCTGGTGGTATACAAAAATAAAAAACAAGTTGGGAAATATTTTTGGTAAGTATACATGTAAGAAAAACATATTAATTGTTTCTTGTGACAAAGTACAGTGCAGCCTACTCTATCATACTTATATCCTGTGTCACATGTTTTCAGTGTCCTTGCCGTGCTTGCACAGTGTCTCAAACCTCGGAAAATGTCTATGAGGATGTACTGTGCAGAGGGAGGCAGGACACTGAAGACTTGGGGCACAGGATATAAACTAACACTGGAGGCCGCATTTATCAAAATAAGTATGCATCTGGGGAGGGCGTGCTA
Source organism: Nanorana parkeri (assembly GCF_000935625.1). NCBI lineage: Eukaryota > Metazoa > Chordata > Amphibia > Anura > Dicroglossidae > Nanorana > Nanorana parkeri. The sequence goes on along the minus strand of NW_017306848.1, from coordinate 207,826 downwards.
GGGTAGGTTAGGTCATGGAAGGGGGCAGAAAGGATAAATGCATTTAGTTTTAAAACCAAACAGACGAGCAGCTAAATACAAAGCTATGCATAAGCCCAGTTTTCATGGCAAAATGTTTGACAGCGAGATATATAGGAAGACAAGTGTGTATGACTTCACATCATAGTGGTTTTAAAACGTTTTGAATCAGACACAAATGCATGTGTTTTGCAAACTTTTTGGCTTAGTGAATTAGCCCAATAGAGAAGCAAACTTAAGACATGGACATCTCCATTTCCATAGGTGAAATGAGACTTGCATATCACAATCATTATACAAATCCATATATATGCATTCGGCATAAATTCACCAATGCTTGTTTCCTGATTCCTGTCAGCAATAAACAGTGTTCATTCAAATGAGCTGCGCAAACTGAGATTTGTCTGATGTATACATTGATATTCACCCCTTTCTCTGCAATTCACCTGGATCTGCTGATCGATTGGCTTGTTCTCAGCATGCAGGCCGGACCCCAGTCTCTACCCAGAATATGGTTGGGCATATTCATGGCCACATATACAGTATAGCTATATAAATGCTTAGCCCCCAGCAGCTAGAAGTTTGATTTGCAGCACCAAGTTTGCAGCACCATTTGTTTGGCTTTTCTGTTTCTGCTGCTTTAGAACGGAATACAGATATTTATTTTGTGAGATAGCAGCAGCATTTCAACATCAAGGCAGGCTGCTCCTTACATAATCTTCTGGACATGTCTGTTGTTCAGGCTGCACCTGCTCCTGTAACTTTTATATCTACACTGATATCATATCACAGAAAATGCTTGACAAAAATTTCGGACATTTTCGTACAGAACCCTTAACACTCAAGAGTAAGGTACAGGAGGGAGGAGGGGCAGCGCCACACTCAGCTTTAAAGGAGAACTATGAGGTGAGTGATTTCCACTCATCCTCATAGTTAGAGCCGACGTGCGACATTAAAACTGTCACATATCTGCTCTATAGATCGGGAAGTGAGCGAACACATACTGTCGCTCGCTCACTTCCCGATCATCTCCCTGTTAGTCACGGCTCCCCACAGGTATTCCCCCCTCCCCTCTCCGATCCTTGAGCGCTGACTGGAGGAACGCATGGGGACGGGCACAGCTGGCTCTGTCTCTAGATAGGCGGAGCCTGCTGTCAATCAGCCAGCTGAGCTTTGGGTCACGGGAGGAGGTTAGTATATGTCCTCCCATGAACCTAAAGAGAACTATGGGATAAAAAGGTTATCCCATAGTTCTCTTTTAGGTTTAGTCTGGGGAATGTGCATAAAAAGTGTCTTTTTTGCAGACACACTGCTATGCCATTCATTCGTTCCTGCACCGCTAGACACGCATGCCAAAGCACAAGCATAGAGGTGAATTTATCAAAACTGGAGCAGACACAATCTGGAGCAGATTTGCACTGCAACCAATCAGCTTCTCTGTCTCATTTTCAAATCTTACCTGAGCAAACTGAAGAGAGATGCTGATTGGTTGCCATGGGCAACTGCTCCAGATTCTCTCTGCTCCAGTTTTGATAAATTCCACTCATAGTACAAATGTGGTGTTTTGCTGCAATGGGCAACACATTGACAACAATGTTCTGCCGAAACACATCACACCTTAATGAGCATAAAACCTGCATATCTTCATGCGTACTGTGAGCTGTCGACACATACAGGTGTTATCCAGGGCTTAAAGCAGGACTCTGGGGCAAAACTGTTTAACCCTTGCAGTAGGTCTACCCCCACACTGCAAAGTTCTTGTTTCCAAGTAGACTTGTTTTTAGACTGGTCCAGCATCTCTTCCCCTCCGCTCCAGCTGTGTAAGGTCCTAACATACCTCTTGTATATAGACAGTATTTGTTTATTACAAAGGTCAGCTGGAACAATAAAAGGTAAAACCTGCATATCATTTCTTCTGACTATAATTCTAGATCTACTGATTCATTTGACGTATGGTTTTAAACAATGGTAACTGCTTACATATTCTTTTCATCATAAGCTTAGGTTTAGTTTCTTGGGTATGTGACAGATCTGCTTTTAAACACAGCAGTGTGATTGTTTTCTAAAGGTCTTTTTATTACAGAAGCCAATATACAAAATCAAATTTGACCAGAGCTTACATTTCAGTTGTGTGTTTATGCCTTGTATTATGAATATTTTATTTGATGCGACTATTTACTTAGAAATGTGATTTTCTTTGTAGGCCTAGAATCACAAAAATACATTTTAAAGAGACACAATTTGAACTAAGAGTCCTTGGAAAAGATGTAAGTGAAATAAATGTACATCCAATACATAATATGATATGCATCAGTGTTTTAATTCCTTCTTCATTGTGCTGTAAATGTATAAATGATACCACCAAATTTTGTTTCAGCAACGTTTTCTCATTATGTGTAGAAATAAATATTTTTCTTATTTATCTTGTTTTTGCAATAGTTTGAATTGGAAGGATAGATGTTTACTATATAATTGATAATTGAGCTATGTATGGGAGAATGAGTGTCAAATGATGTGTATAATAATGATTTAGGCCCCATTTATACTCGCTAATGCGCTAATCACATGAGGTTAATGAATTCCCCTGTGGGACTTATGTGATCACCTGCGGATGAGAGATGCTGTACAATGCTAAAGACAGGTGATGCTATACAATGCAACGTCAGCTGCCACCACCCGCAGCTGTTCACAGGCCATTCGTATGTAATCGGGCATGCTGCAGTTACCTGTGGACAACTGCACCTGGGTGCAAACAGTCACAGAGCATGTGCTATTACATGCGACCAGCCTGCGAATTGCTGCATTGTATTGTACCGCATCACCTTTCTTTAGCTGATCACACGAGTCTCATGGAGGATTTTGGGAGACTCACGAGCTTGGCCCCATTCACAAGTATGAATAGGGTCTGATTGTCATAAAAAAATATAACGTTTGTCAAGACAGAAGCTGCATTCACTTGTCAGGCTGTGGTCATTTGTGACAATGGGCAGGTCCAGCAGCTACTACTTGTATGAAATGCATTTTTTGCAGTGCAGCTTCTATATAATTCTTGAGAAAATTAGTTTTTAACTGGGTCTCTTCTAAACAATCTTGAATGTCCTCTAAATTGTGTTGATGGTTATTTGTATGAGCTGTCAGTCAGGGCTATGCTGTTACCTAAATATAATATATAACATTTCTCTTGCATCATTTTTTTTATAGCCATTGAGCTGAAAGTTGCAGATGTTACTAAGAACCCAAAAGTTTATAAAAAGTGAAATGTATTTATCACAATGACATTTCATAATGCTTACACTTTTTATAGGGAGACACCCCCTAACACAGCCTTTCTTAAAGTGACATTAAACCCTCAGATTTTTTAACATAAAACAATACTGTAATGTGTGCCTTACTGTAATCCATGGTAGTTTCCCTTCTCTTTGCTGCTCTTCCTTTTAAATCTGTATCTGTTCTCATGCTGGGCAGAAATTCTGTTTTGCAGCAGACTGCCTTGTCTCTGGAATGGATACATGGTGTCTGTGTGTAGGTTTGCAACCTGAGCCAGCACTACAGGAAGAGGCACTCAGCTGCAAAGGGAAGTTCTCCCCAAGCTTGAGAAGACATGAGGATTTAAAAGGAAGAGCAGCAAAGAGAAGGGAAACAACCATGGATTACAGTAAGGCACACATTACAGTATTGGTTTATGTTAAAAAATCTGAGGGTTTAATGTCACTTTAAGTATCTCTATCTCATAATAAGTATCGTTATCAAATTAACAATTTGTTTTACATGGTCTGAGTCTATGTAACTTGTTAGTTGTTCATTATTTCAGAATTTTTTTTTAGTGGAGTTCCTTGGATAAAAGCTTTGTTTTTTCCCTTATCTTTATCTTATTTTTTCCTATCTTTAATTTGAGCTTGAAGAGCTGCTGGTGAAATTTCAGTAATGTGTTTAAATTGTGAACTTTCTAACTCTATACTACTTCCTGGGCTGTGGGAGGGGCGATTCCATCATTTTACTTCCTGAACTACATGGAGTGTTTCCAGTTATATAACAAATATGATCTATTCCTTTGAATCACCTAACTATACTCAAATTTCACTGTACAGATGTAAAAGCAATTTACAATATCACTATTTCTTTTATTAGGCAGAAAAGCCTTTTCTGTGCCCCTCTCTGATTACGTTTAGGGGTCTGACTTTGTCTGACTTTATGGCTTAAGCTGGCCATACACTTATGGTTTCCATGCTTGATTTCCCCTTACCCCATGCCAGGCTATTTCATTCTGACATATACGTTTGTGCTGCTGTCAGAATACCCAAACAGTGAATGCAGCTTATGGCATTTGTGGCGTTGGCTGCACTCATTGCTCTGGACCAGTTTATAGTAACAATGGTGGATTATGTCTGCACAAAATGTATCAGTACAGCCTTTGTAGTCTCCATCTAGGTGAGATGGTGACAGCACAGGAGCATAATTGGAAGACAGGTGTCACCCCATAACAGGAACTGCCTAAACATGGACCTTAAAGGAGAATTATGGGGGGAGTTAAAAACACTCATCCCCATAATCCGAGCTGACCTGTGACAAAGAAGCTGTCACAGGTCGGCTCTACTGATCGGGAAGTCAGCGAACACATACCGCCAATCGCTGACTTGCTGATCCTCTCTCTGCAGAGAGTAATTACTGTTAATCACAGCTCCCCGCAGGGATTCCCCCCTCCCCTCTCCGTTTCTCCAGTGAAAGGACAGGGGAGGGGGTGGGCAGAGTCAGCTGTCAATCAGCCAGAGGGGTGGATCTCAACAGTTTTGTCAGGATCCGTTCCAGCTGCGGCACTCTTAGCATATAGCGGGCAATAGCCCGCTATATACTAAGTTTTGGGTCACCGGAGGACACAGTATATGTCCTCCCGTGACCTTGAGGAGAGTTATAGGGAAAGTTTGCCCTATAGTTCTCCTTTAATGGCAGGATCACAAGGTGTTATTTGACTAAAGGATGCAGTTTTAAAAAGATTCAAAACAACTTTTGCAATCATACTGACATTAAAGCTGAGATTTTAGTGACTGGACTTAGTGCTATTTTGACATAGACCAGGGGACTTTAAAATTTTCAGTACAAGGGCCACATCATATATTGTACTAATATTTGCAGTCTGAAAAAGTGTTATAAAGGCATGAATTACATTAAAATGAATGTATAAGTCCCCATATATCCAGGAGTGCCCAGCTGTGTCCCCCCTTAAATTCATGTGTGCCCAGCCGAGTCCCCTCTTACCTTTCAGGTGGCATATTGGGAGGGCGGAGGTCAGTAGGTGAGGTAGTTCTGGATGAAGGAAGTCCGGTCCGGCTATAAATGCCAGGGGCAGATAGTTAATGTAATTGGTTGCTAGGGGAGCGGGGGTAATCTGCAATGGGGAATGGGAAACGGCCACGGCTAGATGCCTGACAGTGAATGCACCAGTCTTAATATTACAACACATAGACTCACGCATCCACTGCCAGTCAACCTGGGTTGCTGTGGGCCGGGTAAAATCTTGTAGCTGGTCAGATGTAGATTGGCAGCCCCTGTCAGAATGCAGTGCAAACAGAGGAGGATTTTCCCATCAACGCTCGAAGTGTTGATGAGGAATCTGTTCTGTGTTTGTAAGTTCAGCCCACGGGTTGACCAAAAATGTGTATACCACACTTTAGGCAATCAAAGCTAGCACATGACAGTTTTGGGGTTTTTTGCCCCCAGAAAAATTGTATCATCTGTATTACAGAAATCTTCAACACAAACAGGGTTCATCATGAGAGCCTGGTTTGTTCATTCAGATACTTTAACACACCATGTTTTGCCTCATTTTGTGCTGGATGCAACATTTGTCATACTGTAAAACTATAAAAACTCATGTAGCAATGAACAAGTTAATAGGAAGAAAATCCTATGTTTTCCTTGTTGTCCTGTATACTGTAATCATAATAGAGAATAGATTGAAATGGAAATTTTATCTACAGCCATTTAGAAAGCTCGGAATGAAGAGAGGCCTATTTGTGACTGCAGAGTACATGGCAAAGTGTTGCAGCCTGGAGCTTTTTATAATAAATTCATAAATGACATACAGATGTGACAGGGCTTCTGCAGTAAATTGTGTATAAACAAATCACTCACTGGTAAACAGAAGTGCTTGTGATTGAGGGCGGCGTGATGGGAAGAAGAAGAGACAAGCTGATTCTTCATGCTTATGTCTGTAATTGCTTATGCTAGCTGTACATGGGCAGAACTTTATTGATAAGACATTTCGAATGTAGGGTCTCTAAAAAATGAAGAAGCATCAATTCTAGCTGTGTTTCTCCTTCCAACAAAAAATTATTTTTCTCCATCATAATAGATGTGCAGTAAGGGAAAAGAACCCGTGCTTTGCCCATGAAAAAGTTTTGGCTGGATGTCTACTTTAAACACAAGCAGTCATCTAATGCCACAGGTAAAGATTAGGGATGAACTGGCCGGCACAAATGATGGTGGGTGGTTGGATTGTGTCTGCAGATCTGACCCCCTCCTGTGACACACCAGCGATTGCTCCCTCTTGGCTAGGAGAGCTCTGCTCAGCCTAATGTCTATGACACAGTCATTGGCTGCAAATTGTCAGTGAAAATTTCTGTAAAGGCAAAGGAATCAGCTTTATTTGCTGGCCCAAACACTTTAAAATCTTCTTTGCCAGTGAGGAGCAACATCACAATTCTCTGGCCAGCAAGGGAGCAATGCCACAGAGATGAGTGGTTTCTGTGCCCTCTCTAGCAACTGCTAGTGTGTCATAGACCTAAGGCTGTCATAGACAATCAATCTAATAATCTCAAAGGGGCAATAGTAAGAGAACTGCCAATTACTACTGAATCCCTTGGACCTGGTGGCACTTTTCGCATAGTGATCCAGGTATCTTCATGGTGGAGTATTTCTGCAATGAGTGAATGCTCTTGTTATTGTTTAGGTGTTAAACCCTGCAGAGTTCAGATATTGCTGGTGATGTCCATGCCAGTTGCATCTCTTATAAACTTTAGGCTGTTTGTGGCCGCCCTTGTCTAAAAACTGGCTATCCAAAGCAATAATAAAATTCATACCACATTATTTAAAATATTGGGAGGGGAATTTATCAAAACTGGAGCAGCTGTGCATGACATCCAGTCCGCTTCTCTCATCAGTTTCTTCAGTTAAGATTTGAAAATGAAAAAGAGAAGCTGATTGGTTGCCATGCACAGCTGCTCCAATTGTTGTCTGCTCCAGTTTTGATAAATTCCCCTCAGTATGTTTATGAGTACATTTTACTACCAAAAAAGGCTTTTTTTTAGGGCTGTGGAAATGAAAGATTAATTTGTCGATGAATCGTTAAACTTTTTGATCGATTAAAATTATTTTGATCGCTAATGAAAACACTCACCTCTCCGCCGGCTTCCGGGAGTCCCGTCTATGTCCGTGACGGCTAACGAAGGGAAGAGGGGAGGAGTCCGGTGACGTCAATGTCCGTGACGTCACCGGACTCCTCCCACCTTCGTTAGCCGACGGAGCCACTTGGGCCGGTGAGTTTGGCCAAGAAATTTTCTGCATGAGCGCCAGCCAAGGCATTGGCCTATACACATACAGCACAGCAATGAAGTAATAAAATGAACTAGGATCACACTAATCCAGCACGTTATTATTCTGAGTTGCCCCACTCAAGCGGCGGCCATATTGAGTGGGGACGAGAGATTAATAACGTGCTGGATTAGTGTGATCCTAGTTCATTTTATTACTTCATTGCTGTGCTGTATGTGTATAGTAGTTGGATCTGTATTGCGTTATAATTAATCAAAATTAATTAAGAAAAATTTCGATTAATCGAACACAGAAATTTTAATCATTACCAGCCCTACTTTTTTTTTACATTTAGTTGCCATTAAAAGGTACATTAGGCATGGTACACATTGGTTTCTTCTCTAAGGGCTGTAACTAGAGTGTTATTTATTGACAGTTCAGATAGAACTATGCAAATTGCTGAAACAAAAATTAACAAAGATGAACAAACAGACTGTGAACCTGAGCAGCTTCAACACCAATTACTATGTGTTCACTGGCTCTATATCTAAACTGCAGCAACATTTTGTTATCTTGCTTAAAGTTCCCCCCTGTGACCTTCACTTGTGTCTGTTCCACACCCAAATAATACATCTTTGAAATAGTTCTACTGTCTTTAACCTGAGCTAAAGGCTGTTTGCCTGGGGATTAAGAAATGAATTATTTGGCTTTATAGAAATTAACACAGATCTGTCTGGCACATACCAAGATCAGCAAATAGCACAGTAGGAATGAGGTATGTTGCAAGGAATTAGTGAGGACATCCTGCTTGGCAGGGTGCTTCATTGCTGTGCACTTAACACTGGCAACTCTTTTTGCCTGTAATGCTCGAGTGCTGTTACATTAATGGGGATAAATAATTAGTTTTGTAGCTTCTAGACTACCCCAGGTCAGCTTAGCACCTCACTCAGCAAGGTTAAATCAGCTCTGTTTTTGTATATGAAATAATAATTTACTCTGCATATATTCGAGGACAAATATAATATTATAACAATGGCTGTAGAGCCTGTTGTTGGTGCATGTAAAGAGTTGCAGAGGGGAGTGCAGAGAGCAAGGACAAGGTTCTTTACACTATAGGTATCAATCATTTTTGGTCAATGCAATGTACTTATTTACTTGTGTGTATATAAAGAAATTCTGTTCCTTTTACTCTTCACAAATTTACTCCAACTACAGGGTCTGACCTCTCACTGAACTTGACCTCCACTGGTATTGTCAGTGTCTATATGTCTTATACAGGAGACAATGGGATCTGGGGCCTATAAGCTGATGTCCTGTGTTTTGTGCTATTTCATTCAGTGCTTATTTATGTCTTTGTCTGTTTACCCCACTCCTTTATTTTATATAACCATTGACAGTAGGGATGTTCAGATATCAGTTCACATGCCAGTACCAATACTTGGCATATTCACAAGAACTACCAGGGTTGCAGAGGTTGCAGCTGGAATCTAGTTCTGGTGCTCCACCACTGTCCTGAAATCATTAGTCTGTATTGTTTTAGAAACACTGTCACATGACAATAAGCAACAATGTATCAGTCCTTGTATCTGTGAGTACTTGGACAAGTATCAGTACTTGTACTTGAAAAAATGGTATCAGTGTGTCCCTTATATATATTTATAAAAAACAAATCATACATCAAAACAGGGATGCACAAATCCCAGAAGCTTTGTATGCTCCTTACAAATGATGGCTGCCTCCTAACTTTTGAATTTTTCTCTAGTCTAGTCTTGGGGCTGGAAAAGTATCTGTACATGTACTTGTACCGAGTACGGTACTTGGTATCTGAACATCCCTAAATTACAGCAATCTACTGTGATGGGCAAGACCTGTATGTGGGAAGCCATAGAAAATTATTACCTTTACTTATACAGCACCAACATATTCTGCAGCAATCGTTAAGACAAGACAAGTAAGAAACACTGACAAGCATCATTGTCATACAGAAACGGTAGGTGAGGAGGACCCTGCCCAAACGAGCTTACGGCCTAAGAGGAAGGGGACCAAAGACACAGAGGTGGGGAAGGGGAGACTACAGATGTATATCAAATAAATTGGGAGGGGATTTGGGAGTACTGTGAAACAGGAGCAGAAGGGAAGGTTGTATAGGGTGAAAAATCAAAAGGAGAGCTGATACGCTTCTCTAAAGAAGTGCATTTTAAGGGGATTTTTAAAGCCCTGTAGGGATGGTGAGAGCCTGATGTGGCGTGGGAGAGAATTCCATAAGGTGGGTGTAGCCCTGGTGAGGTCCTGTAGACGAGAGTTGGGTGTGCAGGTGAGTGAGCAGGATAGCTTCAGGTCATTAGTGGATTGAAGTGGGCGATTTGGAGTATGTAATCGTGTCCTCGATTATGCAGAGCTTTTTAGGTAAGGGTGAGAAGTTTGAAGTGTATCCTAAAAGAAACAGGAAGCCAGTGCAAAGATTGACAGAGGGGGTGGCGTGTGGGAGTAGCGGGAGGTAAGGTAGATGAGTCTGGATGAAGCGTTCATGATGGATTGAAGGGGGGCAATCTGGGCAAGTTTTAGGATGACAAGAAGAAGGTTGCAGTAGTGAAGTCGGGAATTGATAAGCGCATGAACAATGATTTTGGTGGTTTCCTCAGTGAGAAAAGGTCGAATTCAATTGATGTTTTTCAGATGAAAATGGCATGATTTAGTTGCAGAGTAAATGTGAGTGGAAAAGGAGAGGTCAGAGTCAAAAAGCACGCCAAGGCAGCGTGCCTTCGGAATAGAGAAAATGGTAGCTCTATCAACCTGAAAAAGAGGCACATGGGGTAACTTCAGAGGGAGGAAACACGAGGAGTTTGGTCTTAGATAGGTTTGAGGAAGCGGGTAGTCATCCATTTTGAAACAGGGGATAGCCAATTAGGCAATCAGTTACATGAGCCAACAGATTGGGGGAAAGATCCAGTGAGGAGAGGTAGAACTGAGTATCATCAGCATAGAGGTGGTACTGAAAGCCGTATGATGAGATAAGGTTACCATGAGAGGCAGTGTAGAGTGAAAATAGAAGAGGACCCAGTAGAGAACCTTGTGGGACTCCCAACAGAGAGAGGTACAGAGGGGGAGGGGGAGCCAGAGGAGGAAACGCTGAAGTAACAGCCTAAGATAGGACACAATTTTAATGTCTTTTATACTAACAAAAGTTCAGAGCTTTTGGATTACCTAAATAATTGTCCCTTTCAACCCTCAATCTGAAAGGCTCTTAAATTACATGCAAGGCAGGACTGCTTGTGGGATAACATGTTTCCTCTCCCAACAAAAGAAAATTTACTCAAGTGTCTGTTTATATGGGTTCCCTTGCTTATTTTGGGGAAGTCCATGTTAGTGGTTTATAACCCGTTTACACAGTTAGCAGCTATGTGAATGAGATTTGCAGAGTGTTATGGCCACTAGAAGGACCTGAGGAGCATAGGAAATCCCTATCCACCTAGTGGCCATAATGTTCTGCAAAAACAACAGTTTTGTAAATCACCACCTTTGTCTAAAATGAAAACTGGTGCCCTCACCAAGTGATTACCTGGAATGTTGGAATGAATATGTGAATGAATGGGTGAGACTTGAAATTTATATCAGCATTGTAGTCTAGGTGGATAGTATAGCTTGCCATCCTTTATTCCATATGCTACTATATGGCTATTTCATATTCCATATGCTTCCAGTGTTAATTACATTCAGATTGTATCTATATAAAGCCAGTTTGGTGAGATCCGACATATTTGATGTTTCTGTTAGTATTAGATTGCGCTGTCTCTCTTTGTTCTGATGGTACAAGGTGATCACCTATAAGGGGGAGGAGGGTAACAGTAATGCTTTCTGCTTGTTTACATGAATCACTCTACCCATTTTTTAGTTAATCGTCAAGCCCTGAGCTGTTAACCTGGCAGTTCATGCTTCCCTGCACAAACTATGCCTGGCATGTGTGATGACATTCCTTAAAAGGCAAACAGTTACCAGAATTACCTGTTAGTAAGGACACTGAATTACTTACAGGTGCCTTTACAATTGGCCCACAGCAATGGCTGGGCGCTGTGTGCAGAAACTCAAAAGATCTTTTGTGAATGGATGGAATGCTGCCATAATGTTCCAATGTTAAAATGCTTGCAGTGTTCTTCGATTTTTTTTATGAGGAGTTTTTAAAATGACACTAAACTCAGAAGTTAAACCTTAAAAATGCATTCAAGTACCCTAACTAATAACAAAAATGTACCTTTTTTGTATATCACTCAGCTGTAGATCCTCAAATCATCCCTGAATTGGTGCTGACACTGTCCTTCTTTCTGGAGGGGGGATACTTTTGTTCCCCATGGTCCCTGTGTGTGTTTTAAAGTAGCCACCACTCCAAGCTCACTCCTGTGATGAACTACAATCTCACATTTAGTTTACTAATTTGTATTGAGATTGTAGTTGATCATGGGAGTGAGCTTGGCCTGGTTTTCACAAGATTTGTGAAAACCAGGCTAGCATCCATGGACGCATAATATCACAATGCTAAGCCTCAATTTTTATTTCTATTAAAGGAAAATCTGGATGTTTTTCCCCTTGCTATTAGTTCGTTTCCAGGTGTCATTTTTCACAAATTCTGACTGTTTGCTGTGAACAAAGTATATTATTTTATTTGAAAGAGTTTACTACTTATTATTTCTATTCTACCTAAAGAGTTGCTAAATTTTTCAAATGCAGTTTTCATTTACTGTTTTTTGAGGTTTCAGGTATGCTAACTAAGTGTGCCCATACATTGTGTGAATTTTGGCCAGTTTTTGAGCAACGCCCGAAATTCGCACAGTGTGTGCCACTTTTGGTTGGCATCCCTCGATCAGCTAATCAAAGGAGCTGGCCAGGAAATCTTTGTACAATCATAGCTGGCAGCCTATGAGTCGCTGGCTCTGTTCGGGTATTCTGACAGCTGCCTTTGGCCACTGTCAGAATACAATGCAAACAGCGGGATTCCTCGATCAGCAAACTCCTAAGTGTTGATGGAGGAATCTGCTCTATTTTTCTTGTTCAGCCCGCATGTTGAATGAGAAAAATATAGCAGTGTATGGCCAGCCTTAAGCTTTGTGCATCTATTATTTTTAGCTATTCAGAGACTTGCTTTGTCCTGGTTCCTAAGCACCATGCTGCATGAGCAATTATATCACCTGAAACTCAATTACAGCAAATTACCTACTACAGGCTTGTATAGCATGTGTCACCAGTGGCATATTCACATGGCTCTGAATAACTAAAGACATACACCTACAAGTATAGCGGTGGCTACACATGGGGTTGTGTTTTGGTTGGATGAAGGTTCAATGATCATTATTCCAATAGCACAACACATAAAACTGAAAATACTAACCACAACATGCAAAGCCATCCACAACTTTGCACCCTGCTATGTCTCCAACCTCATCTCAAGATATCATCCAAGCCATCCTCTTCGCTCCTCCCAAGATCTCCTGCTGTCTTGCTCCCTTATCACCTCCTCCCATGCTCACCTCCAGGACATCTCCAGAACCTCTTCCATCCTCTGGACCTTTCTACCACAACCTATCTGGCTGGCTTAACCTTCTAAGTACAAAAACATGTACAAAATGTTTCCTACTAGAATCACGTTCTACTTACAAAGTTGGTTTGAGTAATATTATCAGTACAGATGTACATGTTTTCAGAAGGAGGTAAGCAGTGAAATTTTTATCTCTCATGGCATGTTTCCATTAAAAAGTTTTTATTCATGAGGTTCAATTATAATGAAGCCAAAGTATTTTATCAGCGAATACACATTTTTGTGTTATTTTAAAATTTACCTGAAAATTCTTTGGGCTTTCATTTTCTTACTTTTAGTGGTTCTGTATATCTTGGGTGGTATTGCTTAAGAGAGAGGAACAATTACATGTAGGGATGCACCAATACCGATACTAGTATCGGTGCTGATACTGAGTATACTCCGATGCCTAGCCCGATACCCAAACTTCCGGTATCAGGAAGCCGGGCAGCGAGTCATTACTCGGGAAACTGGCTGCATGCTCCCTCAGTCAATCAGGAATCCAGGCAGCGAGTAATGACTCACCGCCTAGCTTCCTGATTAGTCAGGAAGCTGACCAATCAGGAAGCCTGACGGCGTGTCATTACCCCCCCCCGGCTTCCAGCTGGCTCATCCTCCCTCATCCACCTGGTGACGAGGATGCACGGAGCCGGCTTCCCGGCCAGTCAGAAAGCCGGGCACCATGTAATTACTCAACGCCTGGCTTCCTGATTGGTCGAGGCGTCAGGCGGCGAGTCATTACCCGCCCCCCGGCTTCCTGATTTGTGAGAAAGCTGGCTCCATGCTTCCTCGTCACCTGATGACGAGGGAGCATGGAGGCGGCTTCCCTGCTAATCTGAAAGCTGGGTGGGGAGTCTTTACACGCCGCCCGGCTTCCTTAATGGGACTTCTGGTTTTCGGTATTGGCGCTTAACAAAAAAAGAAAGGAGTGCTCGATACCGGAAAACCGGTATCGATGCATTCCTAGTTACATGCAATTATTGTTTCCCTTCAAAGAGAACCTGTCACAATGGAACTCTATGCTTTGTTGTGCATCACAATCTATTTGCCTCATCTAAGATTTTTGCCATGCTGCTTGCAGATTTGTACAGGAGATCACCTGCTGGCAACACACTGAAGATTTAGAGAAGTGAACAATCTAGGACAAAATAGCTGAACTTTAAAGTGAGCTTAATTGGAGAATTTTTCCAAAGCAGCTATTTTGTCCTAGATAGGTTACTTCTCTTGCCTTCTACAAACTCTTCACCCTTTAGTGAATAACCCGGCAAGTCTATGATGTGATATTGCAGAGTTGCTTTGGGTGCATTGACGTGTGCTGCAGAAGGACAGCTCATTCATTTGAATTGGCTGCCTACTGCAGCTAAATCACAGTGAAAAAGTGTATGGACCTTTTTTTAAAATCACATTGCTGCATGGTAATAGGTTACCATATGATGTGGCGCGATACACGCACATATGCATTGGCTAGGTGCTTTGGGGTGCCACTAGGAAATAATGGCACATTAGCCCAAGTTACATTGCAACCTGCAATGCGCATTCCAATGGTGTGAGCGGCGGCTAAAGAAGTAACGACTATTCCCTTAGCAAAGTGAATGTTCACTTTGCAGTTTGAAAATGAGTCAATAAAATAAACTTGAGTTCCTTTTGAAAACCTAATCATGTGCAAGTAAAATTTAAAAATATATATATTTTTGCCACAACGTGATTTTATCACTTTATTGACTGGGCACCATGTGTTCAATGAAAACAATGGATCCCATGTATAATGTGAAGGGATGTGCACTCTTTTGTATTTCAAAAATCTACAGTATTTATGGAGAAGTCATGCAGAATCTCTGTTCTTTTTTCCAATTCCCCTGCAAACGATTGGACATTTAAATTGCATACAGGTCTACCTTACTTCATTTCACTTTAGTTCATGGTTTGGTGAATCAATATATAATGCTGTACTCCAGTAGACAAACAATTCATGCCTAGGAATTTGCTGTTCAATAATGACCTACAATTGCCTTCAAAATCTTTATTGAATTTGGAAACATTCCCTGTTTTAGTGAATGAGACAAGTGTGAACTGGCATATTTGCTAAATGGAAACACAGACTTTGGTAGACAGCTGCAAACACTTTATGTATCTAGAACATGCTAATCACAAGCAGCATACAAAGCCCCATCTCACATTAAGTGTCGCAAAAAAGCCAGCAACACATTTACAGTCTTCTCTTCTTAAATCTCTCTTTAATACTGTGTATTGTTGCTAGTTTGCAGTCATTTTAGAATTGGTGATATGTAGTTCATATCACCACAAATAAAATACAAAAAAAGTCATATTATAGAAAAGTTTATCGTTTGTTTTACATTGTTTACACAAGAGAGTGCTGACACTCCTGCCAAGAAGTCACGTTCCAGTCCATCCTCATGTCTAATTGGCCTGCATTAGATGTGATGATGTCACAGGTCCTTAGACCGCCAGAGCACGGTTGAGAAGAGGCTGTGCGGAGCATTCTAGCAGCCAGGTGGGACAGAGGATCAGGTGAGTATATTTTCTTTATTTTTGTACAAAATGGCACTTAACCTTTGCAGTGCGGGGGGTAACCCTACTGCAAGGGTTAATTTTTTCCCCTCTTTAAAACCGGAGATGTCTGTGTTACATTTTCCAGGTGTTATTTTAAAGTTGAAAAACTTGTCTCTTTGAGTGACAGGACATCACAGGGACAAGAGGCCATCAGAAGTCTCTCCAGACAGAAAGGACCCCTTGTTTTAATTAGTAGTGTGGAATGATAAGAACCTCTGCCAAGTTTTAAAAATGAAACCAAGAACTAATAAGCCTAGCTTAAAGTGTTTGCAACCAGTGTGTTTAAAGTAGACCTCTTAAAACCCTGGGCATTTCAGACTAAAAATAGAATGAGAAAGTATTGTACTGTACATAAGCAGCAGTTTATGTTCTTACAAAACAAAATGTAAAAATTATTAACAGATACAGATACACGGCTAAATTCATATGCAAATACTGACTTTTCCTGTATCATGAGACTCCATATTGGTTACTATGGGGAATCTCACTGACCAAAAGAAAACCTGTGGGAGAAGGAGGGTCACGCTCGGCTGGCACACATTGATGTTCAGTACAAGGCATTACAAAGGGAAGTTGATTAGTGTGTGTTAGTGAAGAGTTTAGTAACACATAGCAACCAGACAACTTTTAGTTCACTGTATCAATGGAATTATGATACTTTGCTATATTACTTTCAGCCCAATGCCACTCAAAAACCATCAACCTATCCTAGCAGGTGCTTCCTTTTTCTTACCTGGTGAAGCAAATTATATTCACCATCCAGGTCCCATGCAAATGCTGTTTCCGCCTGCAGGGACTGCTGATCCAGCACCGAACAGTATCCCTTGTCGGGCAGTCCCCTTGACTCCCCTTGGGCTTATGTCAGTAGTTTTATGGATCCCAAGAGGACCCATTCTGGTGGAAATTGTACATGTCACACAGGAACATAAACCTCCTAGAAGATGGACCTCAGCAGGGAGTATACATAGAGGAGAAGGACCCCGAGCTGGGTGATCACGTAACTGCAGGCAGCTTACTTAACGTAAGTTAAAAAGGACTACAATTTTTTTAAATTTTTTTTAGCCCAGCAATTAATGAGGAGGAAGATGGGGGGAGATGGGAAGGTTTTAATTCTATCTTTGAGTTGGGCTTTAAGCCAGTGGTGAACAAATTCATATGGAATTTAGGAGCCAACCTGTCCAAACCAGGAGCCAGGAGGATTTTTTTTAGAAGCCAGCTCCATTGAAAGCAACAAAGGAAAACCTCAACAGTGAGACGTCAACTGTAACTTTTAAGGAGCATTAGCTACCTGGGTCCTGGGGTTTGTCCGGCCCTGACTTAAGCACAGCTCTTAGTAAAGGTCACTAAAGACGCTTCAAATTTCTATGTGCAGCTCTCTTTTGTTTATGACAGATGGATATGGATATGAATAGTGTTTTGTTTCCCAGTAATAGAATACTATGTTTTCATATGCAGCCAACAGGAAACCAAATTGACAATTTATCTTGGCTGGTGCACTGGATGGACACGGTTTTAATATCCACTATTAATATTTAACCTCAGTGATCTTTCTATGTTGCTGTCTGCTAACTCAAACTAATTTTCTCAAATTAATTTCCATTCACATTCTCCTTATCATCCCCTCAGCGTTAATTATTATGCAGCTGATTGATACAGCATTGTTAAGTGCTTTTTGCTGCAATGTTACCCCATATTATTTCAGCCACAATTTCATACGACATCATTTTATTTCGCCAAACTGCACTGTGCTAATAATAATTGCTTACAGTTCACATGTACGTTATAATTTATAGTAATGGGTTTTGTGGCTTCCTACTGTCATACTGGGGCTTAGGCACAGGAGTAATTTTCAGTTGATGCACAGCATCATTCTACTTGTAGAATAAAACCTTTTTAATACATGTAAGGGAAGCTCATTTTTTTATAACCTTCAAGGCCCCACCTTCTTGTGAAAATGACATGCTGCAAGCTCTTGTTTTCCCACCTTAAGCATATTATAGATGTACTCATATGAGGTTTGTGCCATTTAGATTACAATCAATTGTACTTTTTTTGCCCTACTCTGCAATTCGCTACAGTGAGATCCACTTTTGAAAAGCTGCCATCAGTGGACAAAACAGTGCAATCAGGTGTGTGGATCAGAGATATCACAAGGTAGTTGGATGTGAAGTGTGCATCACAGGGCAATAGGCATCAAAGGGCAGTTGTGGGTATTATTTAAGATCTTTCCACACCTAAACACACCTGTTTGGACTGCGGGAGATCAAGGCTTCTATTGATGCTATGCTTCCATGGGTCATTTTTTTTTTTTTTTCAAACAAGGTGTTTTTATAATAAAAAAGGGGAATATAAAAGAGGTACAGAACTAAAAAATGAGAGAGGGGAAACTCCGGTAAGGCAGAAGTATTAATACAGAATGACATAGCTCTTTTATATACAGTGGATGCGAGTATTAAACAGGAATACAATGAGGTATAACAAAAAATAAAAAACGAGGGATGTTAAAGTCCATGGTTCAATAAAGCTTAGCAGCATGAATGCACTGTCAATATGCATAATGTTAACAATGTATATAATATGAAGTATTGATAAAAAATCGATGTAAACCACCAATGGCTCTCGTCTTTTGTCTTGTATGCCTAAGCAAAGCATAACTGCTCTATAGTAGAATTTCAATAAATGTTTACAAAATGGGCTTACCATGTGAGGGAGGATAAAATCAGATATACTAAGTACAAGTTATAGTACATACACGGGTGATCTTTGTAAGCAAATTGGAAGAGGAGAGAGTCATATATTCAATAGCACATCTTCTAATAGGGTGCTGGTATTTGGCTAGGATAACCATCTGGAAAATATTTTTTGAAGCTTGGGCAGCCTCTATGATTATAAATTAACTGTTTGTGTGGAAGGGTAATATTCATTTGCAACAGCCAAAACTCTTTAGTATGAGGTGAGGTGTGGATCCAAGTTCTTGCTATATGTTTACAGGTCTCAAAGAGGGTTTCATGCACAAAATGGAGGTATATTTATTGAATTCTAATTCTATCTCACTCAGTAGACCCAGGAGACAGATCTTAGAATTCATGGTGATGGGAGAGCCCATTTTGCCGTGCAGGATTTAAATTATCTGACGCCAATACTCCTGAATGGCTGGACAAATATAGAAATGTCCCCTGCACATTAAAACATTTTGGACATAAAGCGCTGGGAGGGTATACATTTAGAGTGGGAGAGACTACTTTATCCCACTCTTCCAGACAGTCCTGCTGTAGCAACAGCCTTAAGTGTAAGAAGCATTTCATAAAAGGTAGAGATCATTTTATTTCATGTGGGACCAAAAATAGTTTTCACCACAGGAATGGTTGAAAGGTTTGCACATCCATTTGGAAATTATGATCTGACCGAATGTTGTAACTAAAGAGAGAGAAAGAGAATGAAATAGCATTAAGTTTGGGAGAGCAAATTCTTCCTTTAATTGTTGAAATTAATGTGTAATGCCATCAACATTAAATATGTGATACAAGTAGTAGATTTCCCAAGGATCCCACAGTTCTGGCTCTGGGACCTTGAGAAGCTCAGGAACTTGTTTATGGTACCAGAGAGGGTGGAGTTACATTCAATAAAAAAATTGCTAAATCACACACTTGAAGATTTTAAATATGGGTCATTTTAATGTTGCCTTTTTGTGCCCCAAATTAAAGGCTTGAGGAGAAAGTCTATCATCTTAAAATATTTAAGTGGGAGATATACAGGTGAATTCAAGAGAATATAAAGGATTATGGGAAGGAGTATGATGTTCTCTAAACCTGCTCTACCCTTTACATCTTAAATAAGTTTGCACCACAGCCGAATTTTGGTTTTGATAAGCTCATTGTTTAGTTGTATACGGTCAGGCTAATGTTAAGATACGTATGTTCCAAGATATTTGACAGAACCTGCATGCAACAGGGATAAAGAAGCTTGTTCTACAGTAGAAAGAAAGCTATCTATAGGGAGAATTTGGACCAATTCATCTTTTTTCCAAAGTGTTTACCATGTCGATTAATAGTATGTAGAAAGTTAATAGGGAGGAGCCAGCATCTTCTAAATAAAGGAGAAGATTATCAACATAAAGCCGAGTCTTTTCAGTATGAGCTCCTAGTTGCAGGCCTTTAATAATTTGGTTGTCATGGATATGCCACCACAATGGCATATAGCACCGAGAAAAATGGGCAGCCCTGGCATGTACCCGTGAAAAAGTTAAGGGGTCCAGCCATTTCTGAAACATTACCTTGTCGGTCTTGATAAAACAACTGAAGTTGCTCAATGTATCTGGGACCAAAAACATAATGGCAAAGATATTTTCAGAGAAAACACCATTCCACTGAATTGAAAGCCTTAGCGGCATCTAGGTACACAATCACTCTGGCATGGATTTGAGTGTGCAGAGCATGAAGATTCATAAAGACTCTTTGAATGTTAATTATAGTTTTTTTCTGGGTATTGAGCAGGATGGGCCTGAATGAATAAACGAGGAGGTAACCTGATTAAGACAAATAGATAATATTGTATCTTGAATTGTAACATTTACTTGAAGAATTAAATGTTATGATTCGAGAGGAGCAATGTTCACAGAATTTCTTGACCAAACAGTTTTGCACACAAAAATATTAAATCATTGTAAAAAAGGTTAGGTTTTTTATATATTGTTTTTCAGAGTACATATATAAGACACCGGAAAAAATTGGGAAATTTGGAACAGTTTGTTGCCCCTGTAAAATCTAGGATTAGAGCTTTTGTTGCTAAGATCTTGGTACTTTGAGCATCAGCTGTAGCAGACTGCTGGTAGTTAGACAAGATTGGGTCTCAATCATCCCATGATTATAGATATATTTACAGACAATTGTTAGAGATTTGCCATCACTACATTGATGCTAAAAGAGAAGTGTTTCTCATAGTTTTGCAGAATTGTCATATTCTACATGATTGATAAAGTTAGAATATCAGCAAGCATTTAGCTTGTTATTTTACTTAATTTTTTGCTGCACCTCAGCCAACATTTGTTGACTTGGCATAAGGTTTAACACGCACACCTTAAGAATTTTTAAGAGATTTTGCGAAAAGGCCAGATTTAATGAACAGACTGGTTTAATAGCAGTTTGCAAGTCTAAACAGTGTGCATGTAGGACTAATACGTTTGATGCCAAAAGTGAGGATTCCTACTGCTTTTTATGGAAGCTTCAGCTACTGGAGCCAGGTGTAAACATTTATTGGTTTAAAGCTAATTCAGAAATCAGACCATTACCCAAAGCAAATGCAGGTGGGCAGATTGTGAAAAGCAAAAGGTTTTGATTGGAATGCTAAAATGTACATAATTGATGCACTTAGGGTTTTTGTTTTTTTCAGGAAAGGTTTATTTACAAAAGCTCAGATCACTATAGTTTTACATTTTTAATTCTTAATGTATTATACTCGTAGGGTGTCTTAATGGTTTCAGGTCTGTTTTCTCTTAAAACAAATATCCTGATAACATTAACATATGCTCTTTTAAATATATACAAATCCTGTATAAAGATAAAAGTAATAAAAATAATATTACTAATAACCCCCCTTACCATCTTGTCTTGATAACTATAGTGTCTTCCTTATATTGTAAAGTGCTGCACAAATTGTTGGTGCTATAAAATCCTGAATAATAATAATATCTGCTGTATGTGTATACAGTATATGTGTCATACTGCCAGGTCACATAAGAGTCTATTGTTGCCTATGCATCTCTACTGTCAGTATCTTGTAATATTCTGGGCAGTCGTGTTCAGCTTATACTACAGGATATGGCATGGGAAGAATGTGTATTGGCTGCAGTAAGAGATGTTATAGCATTTTAACAGCAATACTTCAGACCGAGCAGCTACTTGTAGCTTAGATCAGCCCAGAAATATCCCAAAGGTGCATGTAATCACTTTTTTGTTTGTATCTCAGCCAGTTTTTCTTCCCTTACATGTCGACATGAATGCAAAGGCAACTCAAAGCATCTCAGTGTTACTCAGAGGCAACTTAAAGCAACTGTAGTAGTAACATAAAGAGAATAAAAACAATTCTAGGGTGCATACTGCATTTTAATCTTTTTAAGTCTGAAGCCTGTATACACTAGCCCTTGTAAATGCCATTGCCAGCTCACAAAGCAGCCATATTGCCAGTTGGGGCCTGTTTTGATTTTATTGCCTGAAGGGTGCATAGGTTTTCTGTTCTGGATTATGCACATTATAATCCAGTTGTGACAAATGTTTTGACGTGCACTTTTATTGATAGAATGATGCTGCCTTATCCCAGTATAAATTGGAGAGCACTGTCACCCTGTAACAAGAGTATGGGGCTGAATTAGCTACTCCCATCAATACTACATTGTGCTTTGAAATCCCCTCTTACGTTTTACAAGCCATGAAACAAAAGTTTCCTTTTTACTTTGCTGCTGTAGTTTTGTTCTTCAGCGTTTTTGAGGGTTTTATCTTCAAAAACACATAAATAAGCACTTGAATAAAAGAGAATCAATGCAGCACATTTACATGTGGGATTTAGGTGTTTGGTACTAGCTGTTAGTCAGAAATTCAAAGCACTGCAAGATATATTTGTTAATTACTCAGACAATCTATGCACAACATATTTTGGGTTGAAGTCCTTTTTGATGAAAGTGTAATTTCCTCTAATTAAAGATTTATTTTATTTAATTGCATAAAGGAGGCCAGTGCACTACTCTCCTTTTCCAAAAATTAAAACACAAAATAATGCCACAAATTCCAGCTTCTGCTAATGAGCAGATTTAAATATAGACAGTGTAATCATCCATGATTAAAGTACATTACACTGGAGAACATTCAAAATTAGAAAACGGCCATAATACCGTAGTTGTTTTGTAGGTGCTTACTTAAACGTAGAGTAAACCTGAAATTAAAACTTAAAAGTACTATACTCTGTAGTAAAGAGTGGGGTATGTTTGTGTTAGGAAGCTGTCATAAATGTGACAGCTTGCCGCTCAGGGCTAATTGGTTGACATCAGTTGCACAGCTAACAGTCCTATCAACCAGTGACAGGGAACTGGATTGACAATGGGCAGAGCCAGATGGGAAGGCTGAGAGATTAGTTCTCCATCATGTCTGCGTTCCTTCCTTGTGATTGACAGCATAAGGCAGTGGGCAGATCCCATAGCTTCTAGACAGCACACTAGCAGCTATGGAATCCGTCCACTGTTGTTCCCTGTCAATTGCAATGTAGCTGGACCTAAGGGGCAACTGGTCTCTCAGAATCCCCATTAGGCAGGGTGCCCAGTAAGGCTGCATCTGTGATTTTATCAGGATTAGCATTATTGAGCTTCACCGAGAACAGAATGCCAGTCTCAGTGCCATCCTAGATGCGACACATTCATGTACCTGTTTCTAACAGGTACATGAATGTATTAGAGATCTATTAGAATCTATTAGAGATGAGGCTGGACTTGGTATGAACCCAGTTCGCAGGGGTTCATCCAAGCCCGCTCAGAACTCTACCCTCCACCAAGCCCTCCACCCCCTCCTCACCACCCAATCAGTTGTGGATAGGCACATTTCTCGCCCTGCAGCTACTGTATATATAACAAAGGGGCTGGGAATGCCTCACAACAAATGCCGACACTGAATGGGTGGGGAGGAGGTTTGAGTGGGCTTGGGTGAACTCAGAATCTATCACAAGTAGGGATGCAACGAAACATATCGACCGAATATGGCACTTTTGGCAAAATGCCGAAAGTGCAATGTTTCTGCTGATATAGGGGCATATCCCTGCTTTCTCTCCTCCCCACTGGGGGCTGCTCGGTGTCCCAGCGGGGAGGAGAGAAACTGTCACAGGTGGCCGAGCGCTGCGGGAGAAGAGCGCTGTGAGCGGCCCACGTCTCTCCTCCCCGCACCGCTCAGCTTCCTGTCACAGATCAGAGGAGAGCAACTGTGTGGGCGGAGACAGCCAGCGCTGTCACAGGAGGCCGGCCGGCGGTGCGGGGGAAGAGTCAGCTGTCAGATCCAGCTCTCCTTCCCTGCTTCGCTCACTCAGCCTCCTGTGACAGCTGTCAGGAAGCAGAGTGAGTACAAACACTCAGCTATCAGTGATCACTGAGTGTTTGTAAATAATTGAGAACATAGTATGATTACTGTGTCCTCAATTATGAATGAATGGGAAGTGATCTACATCACCTCCTGTTCATTCATGGACATGGTAAACATACTATGTTCTCATGTTATAAATGAACAGGAACACTCAGCATAGAGGATTCCTGTTCATTTATAACTGGGGTTGCAGAAAAAAAGATTGTGGACTCTGTGTCCTCAATCTCTTTTTCTATTTTAAAAGAAAAATATGAGACCCCTAATATTTCCCTGAAGCCCCCTAAAAGTGAAGTAAAAAATAAAAATATTTAATAGAAGTAAATAAATAAAAATAAAATATAAAAAAAATATATAAGTTAATTAAAAATAATTTTTTTAAAGTTTTTTAAAAAAGTTAGGAAAAAAAAACTTTCGGTTTTGGCCTGACATTTTTTTCATTTCGGTTTCGTTTGGTTTTAAAATTCTCATTTCGGTGCACCTCTAATGTCATGTGGAGGCATAACAAAGTTCTAAAGAGTGTCTACAACACTCGTTATGAACTCCAGGCATTCTCTGCACAATTCATAAAAAATATTTTGTGCCATATTACCTGACCGCTAGATTCACCCTCTCTGTTTGTTCTGGTCACTCTTGTGTGCGGATTTGGGCAGTTGTAGTTGTATACTATGGAGTCCTTTGGGTAGAAAGGATCAGAGTGCATATTCTCCTGTTTAGTTTATCAAACACCTGTCAGCTTTAAGCAGATAATGCTGCCAGCAGAAATAATTTTGTGTTTGATTTGGCAGAGGTAATGTTTTTTCCTATTTGTGAGGAATCAATGCCTATTATGCCTCCCTGGGATTGTACTAAAACATTGTCTTAAGTGGCAGATAAGTCAGCGGTTTGCAGGTAATGTCATTATAGCTGTAAGTTCATAGTTCTTTTGTCTTTATTTTCCAGTGCACTGAAACCTCCTTCTTTTTTGAAACTCGGAACAAAGTGGCCTGTAAACATCTGTGGAAATGTTGTGTAGAACACCACACCTTTTTCAGGTAAGTTGTCATCAGGCCTAAAAGTATATGTGATTGTTAAAGCAGAATTGTATTTAGACCTTTCCTCCAGACTTTTAGCTAAATTGACAGATTAACAGAATTGATATTAATTTTGTTTTTGGTGTGGGACTTTTGGTAAAGGTTCAAACAAAGTGTTCTCCAAAATGCATTGACCCGCTAACCTTAACCTAATCCATTCTTTTAATCCCTCCCTCACCCCATAAACCAGACTCAGTGGTAATCAGAAGTAAATGGACATGTCTGTTTACCTCTGGCTGCCCATTGAGTTAAGGTGCTCATACACCTGCTGATTATCGTACGATAATCGTGGGAAATCCCGCGATCGTACAATAATCGGCAGGTGTATGGAAGGCGTGCGACCGTTTCTACTGTACGGTCGCCCATCTGTTGTCTCCCGATCAGACTTGAAAACCCACCGAGAATCGTACGATTGTCGGTGGGTTAGTGGCGTTCTCGGGAGACAAATGCCGCACGGGCTGGTGTGCGCAAGCGCACACTGCCCGTGCGTTATTGCAGTCATCGGAAGCCCGCCCCTTAGCAGGGCGGGCTTGCGATGATCGCAAGTACGATCTGCCTGTCCAAGATGGGCAGATCGTACGTTTTTTTAATTACCTTACAACCATCACAAGACGAAAGTCTTGCGTTGGTTGTAAGGTGTATGACCAGCTTTATATTGGGCTTTTAAAAAGATCCACCTGAAAAAATAACAGATGGATCTGATCGGACTGCCTGACTGCCTGTTTGAAGGGAGCCCTAGGCCTAAATTTAACCTTAACACAATTCTTTGGAGGGGCATACCTAGCCTCACACAAATGTTGACATTAGAAAAGTCAGTGTTTGCATAGAGATTGGGGGGGGGGGGGGGGGTTAAAG
>NW_017306848.1:158644-182049 GCF_000935625.1 Nanorana parkeri | reverse complement strand
GGGGGGGGGGGGGGGCTAAAATGTCGGATTGTAGGGTTGGGCTGCACAGTTAAAGGGACATCAAATTTAAAAGGATTTTAAGCTATTTCAAATACTGAACTCCAGGAAAAAGTTTTACTTTAGATATTGCACTAGCTAAGTAAGATAGCCCTAATAATAAGTATATTATGTGTGGAAGACTGCTGCTTATTATACAAATCCTACCTGGCAGCAAGCCGGATTTTACACATTAGCGATGAATTGCTGGGTGCTGTAGGGATGTTGTACAGTAGACTGCAAGATGCTGATACCAAGTAAAATGTTAAACCTGCATGTAAACAATACATTTATAGGTGCATTTTCATGCATTGCCATAGACTTCTATAGGCCTCACAGCACATGGAATTGCATACAAAATTCACATGCTTTCATTGCCAAAATACACTGCAATGCAGCACATATATATGAATGGACTCATTGGTTAACACGTGTTTTTATAACGTGTGTTGTTTAGCATTGTGATGCACACACAAAACCACGGAGGTGTTTGCTTGCTTTTTGTAAGCCTGAGTTTACAATATGTGAAAATAAATTAAAATATCTCTTTTAAAACTGTAAACATGAACACTTCAAAATGTTTCTTTTTTATAGTAGATGTTTTATAAATGTTTTTTTATTACGTCATTTATTGTTTACATATTTAAGGATCCCAGAAAATGATTCAAGTACACTATCAAGGAAGCTGACTAAACTTGGCTCTTTGGGATCACGGCATAGGTACAGGTGGGTGGAATGAATAAGCATTTATCTGTGGCATAGTAAGACATGTATTTGTATAATAGGTTGGACTTTGTTCATTGCTAGTGACTCATTGTGATGTCATGTGCAGTGCATAGTGTATACTCTCACACCGTCTTACCTCACATGGGAATTCGGCCAATTAAGAATTTATCTGCGGTGTGTAAATGTTTTCGAAGGCCTCTTTGTTGTATGCAGTGTTATGTTTGGACAACATATTAATCTACCCACTCATGATGATCATGTCTGACCAGTAATTGTATACATTATAATTATAGAAACATTATGACATATAAGTGGGTGTGAAGTATTTCCACTTTTGCAGCCAATTTGGGATAACATCTATTTTAAATTTGTTACATTTTCTGAATCACATTGCACAAAATAAATACAAATTGCAGCTTACTTTTTTAGATGCTCTTTCTGCAAACTTTAGTACTGAAACATTCTGATAAATTCTCACTGTCTAAGGGTGTTGGCGGCAGTTTTGTTTCAAATAATTATCTCTTCTTGTACTGTGTCCCGCTCACTTGTAAACTAGGTGAGCAGGACTGTCTGTCCTAACTAAAAGTTAAAGCCCTGAAGACATTGAAGGGAATTTATCAAAACTGGAGCAGACAAAATCTGTAGCAGCTGTGCATGGCAACCAATCAGCTTCTATCTTTCATTTTCAAATCCTAACTGAACAAACTGAACACAGAAGCTGATTGGTTGCCATGCACAGCTGCTCCAGATTTTATCTGCTCCAGTTTTGATACATTCCCCTTATTGTATGTTAATTAGTAGATGCTCAGTCTGTCCTAAGTCTTTCTATTAGCTCAACTGAGTTATGGACAGAAGGAGAAAGACCCTACCAGAGAGTAACCAGGGACGAGCTGAGGTCCAAGGCTGGTGGCAGGCAAGGGTAATCCGGGAACAGTCTAACCGCCCTGACCGGGCAGGCGGCCGGCAAAGGGTAGTCCGGGCACAAGCTGAGGTCAGGGCTGTCAAAAGGCAAAGCGTAATCCAGGGACAGGCCAAGGTCAGAACCGAAGACAAACAAGATTTCCAAACACAGGATTTGCAGAGACAGAGCATAGCTTGTATAGCAAGAACTATCACAAGCACTGGTGAACAGGCTGATGATGTTCAGATAGGGCGCCAGCAGCAACAAGGCCAATCCCAGAGCTTGTGTGGTTAGATCAATTAAGCCACAGCTGACTAGACCAGCAAGACACAGGAAAATAATCAACCCACACCAGTCAGGGCTGCAGCCAGCAAGACATAGGATAATTAACCCACACCAGTCAGGGCTGCAGCCAGCAAGACACAGGATAATTAACCCACACCAGTCAGTGCTCCAGTCAGCAATACAGGCTGCTTGAACTACACAGGCTGCCTGGCAGCATTCATTTTTTAGCCATCAATTTTATTTTGTAATTCATTATTTATATTCTGCAAGGCATATACAACATGTGAACAACAAGAGTTACAATAAAGTGGCAGTAAACAATAGATGGAGCCTATATCAGAAAGAAAAAAAAATACTTTTATGGAAATGCTTAAAAAAAAATTCCGATCTACCAGACAGAGAGAGTCAAGAGAGATACCCAGTCGAGTTTTTAGCATTATATGTCAGAGGAAATAGAGCAAGTCTTAGTGTACAGGACCAAGCACAAATGTTAGGTGTATTTTAATGGGATGAGAAAAATATATAAAAGGTGGTATAAGATTAAATAAGAGAGGGGAAAAAAAAAGAAAAAATTAAAAAGCACTCTAGTTAGGGAGGGGGAAAATAGGAGGAGTAAGCCAAGACTATCAAAAGAATTCAATTTTTCTATAGAATTAAAGGTGAAACCTGTTTGGCTGCTACTGGCAACAGCTCCACTTCTGCTATTTTCTGTTCATTATAATGAATGGGTCTGGGCCAGTAATTGGTTTTATGATGTGTTGTTATGTGCTTTACCTTTTCTTTAGTGGTAGGACTGCTTCCCAAATGAGCAGAGATCTATCCATCCAGCTTCCCAGACCTGACCAAAGAGTGGAGAGGAACCGGAGCAAAACCTATCCCAAAAGATCAGCACTTACTCAGCAGCCAGGTACCAAGCCATCCTTCTAATCCAATGACTCTCGTATAATGGTAAAATTACACTGGTTTTAGGGGGACCTGACTCTGCCGTGACAGGGGAGGGGCTGGATTCCCTCCTCCCCGCCCCGATCCTCCAGCGCTGACTGGCGGAACGGACGGGGGAGGGGGCGGGTACAGCTGACTCTGCCTCTAGATAGGCAGAGTCAGCTGTCACTCACGCAGCTGGGCGGATCCAGACATAATTGTCAGGATCAGCTCCAGCTGCGGCGTCTTAGTATACCGCGAGCTGTATCTCGCTGTATACTGAGCTTAGGGTGACGAGAGGACGCTAGTTTGTGTCCTCCCGTTACCCTAAGGAGAACTATGGGGAAAAGCCCTAACTCCACAGTTCTCTAACAGATCATTTGAAAATGTCCTTTTCAGCTGCCAATTCCTAATTAATAGTTAACTAAGCATTGTCCTTTCTGTATAAGTTAATGGAAAACTGTCATGGTAGAAATATAGGCACTGCCACTGCTGACCTACTGCTGTTCCTTGACAGTTTGTTTTGCCCTGTGGCTTTAATATCTTTTTAGTTATGCTGACCCTCTGGTAAATGCCAAAAACCATGCTTTTCTTCATGACATCCAAGACAGTTTCAGCTGTTTATATAGCCGTTTGCCTGCAGTTAAAATACTAAATCCACAATGAAGAAAGCTTTTGTACATTTTAAATTTATTGACAAATCATTTGATTTTCTGAACATTGTCATCTTGCAATATTTGACTAAGCAACATATGTGTAAATAAAACATGCCCCATCAGCACATCTTCCAATTCTTAGCCCAAGTCCCATTGTGTAGTTAGAGCACAGCTAGAAGGAGAATTTAGTTCTTTCAGGGATCCAGAATAAAATGGCTAAGAGCTTTACTAGTGAATGGAACATCCGAAAAAAAATGATGAAATTCTGCAAAACAATCTTCAGTACTGCTGACTTCAGCATTATTCCTCTCACTAACCCAACACAATTTTTCCAGAAATCACACCAGCTTGACAATACAGCTATATCAGCATAGAGCAAACTACTTCAAAGGAACCTGTTCATCTCTGTCTTGTGCTTATAGCCCCAAGGGGCATTTTGGATTTTGCATTGCTGATTTGAGTAGACAATGTGCACATGCTGAAATAGCTGTAGTATAACATTAGTATTCCTTTGAAATGCCTGACAACAAAGAAACCACTAACAAAATGTGTTATTTTCTCCATCTACAGCCTCAAATCATTTAGAGCAGATAACAACAAACTTAGAAAATGGAGAAAGTGAAGGCACCACAAAAATCATCGCCCCATCCCCAATAAAAAGGTAAGTTGAATTGTGCGAGTCAGAGAATCATCAGATGAATGGACAATTTACCTGCTTATAAGTAAATGGGAAGCTGCAGGTTTGGGTTACCCACAGCCAACCAGATGGACCATTACTGCTAATGTAAATGATTCTTTCGTTCTGCTACAGGTCATGCATAGAAACATGTGCATATGGGCACATTGGTAACACACACACTTTTTAAATGATTTTGCCTATCTCCACTGTTTCATTAAAGTATATGTGGCTTTAATATGTAATCTTGAAAGAAATTTGAAGGACATGTCTTCACTATCACACAAGCTGTGGGTGCCTGTGACAACAGGTTTATTTATTAAAGACGGAATCCAGAAAAACATTTTTTTAACCCGTGCAGTGGGGCTATCCCCGCACGGCAAGGGTTAAGTGCTCATTTTTTTCTAGGTGCTAAAATATAAACCTTATACTCACCCAAAGCTTCGAGCCGGTCAGCTGTCACAGCGTTCCCCACAGCCACTCTCCTCCTCCACTGCAGCATTGGAATCTTCCTCAGCGTCCTCATATCCCTACACAGTGTATAGACGGGATGATTTACAGGACCTTAGACTACTGCAGAGGAGGGGGAGAGAGGCTCTAGGGACCGGTCTAAGAACAAGCCAGCTCGGAGCATCGGGTGAGTATAACTTTGTTTTTTTTAAACCTAGACAAAAACGGGCAGGGATCCCATGCAGTGCAGTGCTAGGGTTAATAATTTTTTTTCCTGGAGTTCTTCTTTAAGTCAAAATGTAGTCCTCAACAAATGTCAAGTTTATCTGTTTAATTTAACCACTTCAGGATCAGCATGTTACACCCCCTTCCTGTCCAGGCATTTTTCAGTGCTGGAAGGAATAGTTTGACTGACAATTACTCGGCCACGCAACACTGTACCCAAAAAAATTGTAAATAATGTTTTTGAGACAGAGCTTTCTTTTGGTGGTATTTAATGACCACTGTTTTTTTTATTTTTTTTATATATGAAGGGGAAAAAAAACAGTTTCACTTGCTTTCTGTCATAGAACACATTACATAAATATTCCTTCTTCGTCAATTTTGGCCAAAATGTATTCTGTTCCATTTCCTTGGGGAATTCAAAACCCTAAAAAATATATATTATTTTGTCTGTGTAAAAATTATAGAGCCTACAAACTATGGTATATATATTTAAAATGTGTCAACCCTGATGTTCTGACTACCCATTACATTTCTTGAGGCTTTAAAATGCCAGGAGAGTAGAAACACTTTCAAAATGACTCCTTTTGGGAAAGTAGACACTAGTGATGTGTGAGAGCTTAGTGCGCACCCAGGTCACTGGAGTTTGCCCAAGTCCACGCAAAACTGTTAGTGACACACCTCTCTCCCTGGCCAATCATTCCCGGCCACGCAATAACGCGTAACAAAGGTGAGGATAAGGCCTCGGCTGCCACTGATTGAGCTAACAGTTTTGTTACGCCCTCCCTATTTGGGTCGGGAGGGGGGTAGTGGTCAAAGTTTTGAGTGGGCTCAGGTGAACTTATTCTAGACTCATCACTTTGAAACCTGGACTTTGGGGCAAAATTAAGGTATTTACGCTGGGTTCACACCTTAGCGTATTGGAAACTCGCGTTTGCCGCGCGTTTCTTACCGCACGGTTTTACGGCGATTTGCGGTTAAAGAAACGCGCGTCAAACGCGAGTTTCCGAGGGGGTATCCGGCTGATAACAGTGGTATACGGGCGTTAATATGCCCCAAAGAAGCTCATGTACTTCTTTGGGCGTATGGCGTTTTACCACGCTATCGAACGGGCGGTAAAACGCGCAGGTGAGAACCATGCCCATAGGCAAACATGGGTTTTCACCTGTTGCGCGTTTTACCGAGCGTAGGAACGTGCGGTAAAACGCTCAGGTGTGAACGGGCCTTAAACTTTTTTTTTAATACATTGACATTCTATGTTAGTGTCCTCTTCATTCCTAGAATTTAGCTGTGAAGAAAACTACAAGTCCCATGAAGCATTGCAAGACTCTAACAGCCACGGGCATGACTCCCAGAGCCATGATGGTATTTGTAGTTTCACCAAATCTGGAGGACCAAAGTTTGCTTTTGCATTTCTAGAGGCTTATTCCACCCTCCTCTATCGCATCAATGGGCATTGATGGTGATCCAGTTGCAGAGTTCTATAAAATGTTTCCAGGTTAATAAATCTAAACACAAATTGCAAGCAAACACTGTTCATGCATATGCTAATGCCAAGTTATACTTTGCCTATGCTTCACATACTCAGTTTTAAAGAGTAATCATAAAACAATGGACAAACACATTTGCAGACCACAGTAGCTTTCATTTCCTTTACATAAGAAGTAAAAATACAAAGGTATAAAAAGTAATACAATATGAACCCACACAAAGGTAGGGCACAAAAAGACATCTAATTTAGACTTGCATTCCTTGCACAGTGTTGAAAGTCCTTCATATTGTACCTTGACATTTGCAAACAGAGGAATCCAGACAGTTGTAGGACTGATAATAAAATATACCATACACAAAGCCTAGGGTGGAATTATTCTAAATACATTCATTTTGTAGAAGGAAAACTTCTAAGGTGGAATAAAATATGTTAGCATGTTATTATTACTCAACTGTCTCAGATTTGCCTATTATGAGAGGAGACATAGGACAGAAGCTGAGAGCAATGAGATTCATTACTAGTCCCTCCTGGCAGTACTTGTTGTCTGATAGAAGGCAGGCAACGTCAGAACTGGCTGCATCCTACTAACGGAAAAGAATAGTCAATCGTAGCGTGTAATCACTTTCACATGCTCATTATCCTCTGAAACACAACCCATAATGGCCTCTAACTATGATAGCGATGGATCATTGTGAATAAACGCAACCAACAACAGCTGCACTCAATAGGAATCATGCAGGTATAAGATCTAGGTGGTATGATATTCTGAAAAACAGTGGAAGAATATGAGATGTCACATAGTAAGCCCAGGAACAAAAGGAACACTAGACAGTAGAAGGTGCGGGGAAGTGTTTCAATGCAAATTGCTAGGTATTTCCAGTAAGCGTCCTGAATGAAAATATCAAGTTTCTATACCACAGATTTGCATTTTCAAAAAAGTAATTATTTGAAAGAGGGAAGAAGAGAAAACCCAATCTAGGAGCAATATCCATGCACATCCCATGCTATTGGTGGTCATATACAGAAAAATATTGCTTTACAGTCTGGCCAGTGGTGCATCAGTCACTGACTTGTATGGTATGTGATTGATTGTATACAGAGATAAGCACCAGGGCTGCAGCTGAACAGATGGGTTAGAATTTTTTTTTCCCGTCAAATTATCTTCTTATCTCTGCTGATAAAACAGAGATCATTAGAGATAACATGGCACCACATGGTACTGCTTTACTGGCAGTAATGGAGAGATTGCCTGACACTGAATAGTGGATACGCATGCTGGGTGCATGGAGGATCTTTTGCAGTCTGATTATTCAGTTATCAGATCCTCTTGTGTAATGACAGCTTAGGAATGACTGCTAAATCCTCAGCATACACATGTGTTCTGTAATTAGCTGCTTAGTGCTGGGTGAACACCGGCTTTTTCCTGTAAAATGGGATAAAGATGTTTATGATACACTCCTAGCATTTTCATCTCCTGTTGAAGATCAGAATAGTGGAGATCAACTGCACTGCTCAAAATAAAATTCCCCAGAAGTCTGGATAGCTCATTGGCGATGATAATTTCTTGTCCACTTTTATTTATTTTATAGTAATCAGTAAAAAATAGCATGGTCCACAAATGACCCCACAAGTAGCCACATATTGTATATTGCAGTTAAAATGGAAAAGAGAAAAGGAAGGAAAGAGAAAGATAATAAAGATAGAAGGGTGTAGTTGCCTCGGGCATAAACATATGTCAAAACCGGTGATAATTCTAATGTAGTCTTCCCTCAGTGGATTTATACCAAGTGTTTTGTACATACAGTAGATGACCTAGTGTTGGTCAAGACCTGATGCTATTTAACCATCTGTGGCTTGATTGGTTCACAAAAAGGCGTAAAGGTGCCTGTACACCTTGCGATTATCGGTCGGAAATTGAACACAATCGGGTTTGCATACGATAATCAGCCAGTTGATGGGAAGTGAACGATCAGAATTACTGTACTGCTGGCCGAATTTCCTCAATTGGCCAGGCTGGAATTTTTTTTCGAATCATACGAAAATCGATGGATTAGTGGCGTTTTTGTACGAAACAAATCTCAACATGAACACTGAAAAATGAAAGAAAAAGTGTCATAGTAGATGGCAATAGGATGTCTGTAGTTTGTGATCAGTTCCAGTCCAGAACAACTGAAAAACTACCAGTAACATTATTGTATGCACATACGGATAACTGGAATATACATTCCTTTGTTCTAAAGCAAGTCAAAACAATAATTTTCTAAAAAAGAAAATACATACTGAAGATAATACTTTTTAAACATATATTGTTAAATGAATTAACCATACGCTAATAAAGAAGGAACTGAACACAAGTATAGAATAAATGGTCTCCTTTTGTGGCTCTCTGCAAATAGTAAATGATGAAAGCTTTGGAGAAGCTCCCTGACTACTGCGTTCCTGCACTTGTGTACAGAGAGAACAGTAGAAGATATGAATATATTACGTGAAGAGAATGTTGGTGTAGCTCAGCCTTTCTCAGCCAGCATGTTGTGACATGCTGGGATGCATTCTAGCTTCCTCAAGGGTGGCTCAAATTGTTTATACAGCATCATGTCTTTCCATGGTGAAGGTGACCTGGCCACCAGCACTATGGAGAAAAATTATGCTAATCCTGGGATAGTGGTATCCATTCGGAAAAGCAAGCTCACCTCCATTCGGTTCTGCTCTGCCTCCCGCCCTCTGCCCTGCTGTCACAGCTGTGGCTCCTGTTGTGTTTGTAGGACTCAGGTGTGCAGAGGGGACTGAGGACTCTGAAGTGAAGGGGGGCTTCTGATGTGAAAAGGGGGGGCTCTTGATGTGAGGGGGGGGGACTCTGATGTGAAAGGAGGTGGCTTCTGATGTGAAGGGACCTCCTAATGTAAAGGGGGGCTCCTAAAGTGAAGGAGGGGCTCCTGATTTGAAGAGGGAGGGAACCTTATTTTTTTGTGTTTTTGCATATGTCCCCCCTTAAATTCCATCCTGTCTTGGATAAGGGTCTGATATTGATTTTGGAGAGGCCACACGTTGTTTTTTACATTTTAGACTGGGGCGTCTCGAGATTATGCAGATTATGCATGCATTTAAGGGGTGCTGTGACTGAGAAAAGGTTGAGAAATGCTGTTGTGGCTAATAAGGTGACTGCTGACTTAACCTGCTGATTTCTATTGTATTGTATTGGGTGGTAAACCTTATGCCTACAGTATAGTTACTAGCAGGCGGCATTGGTTAGCAGATTTCAGAGGGTTGACTAATTGGTGGGCTGGATTCTTTTCAGCCTAACACTATTGGTTTCTTGTTTTCTATATGACTATTGCTAGAGGTGTCATTTTGTTCTTCTTCTAGATGGGCATGCATGCTCAAGCAATACAATCATGCATGTTCATGGAACAACTATTAATACATTTTTTCAGTGCTAAGATTATTTCTGCATATTCAACCTCCACATAGTGAATATAGTTATCATTAGGTGGCATTAAGTGAGTCAAAAAAGGCTCTGAAATGATACTGAACACATTATTACAATCAACTTTAGCTGGCGTTCATGGAATATCTTGGTAATATCTGTGTTAAGGTGGCCATACACTGTACAACCCTCGAAATACTTTTGTCTTGCGAGGGTTGTAAAATAATTTTAAAAACGTACGACCTGCCCATCTTGGACAGGCAGATCGTACTTGCGATCATCGCAAGCCCGCCCCCCTGAGGGGCGGGCTTCTGATGACTGCAATGCTGAGCGGGCAGTGTGCGCGTGCTCACACCGGCCCGTTCGGCAGTTGTCGAACAAGCACGCCACTAACCCGCCGAGAATCGGGTTTTCCAGCCTGCTTGTTCGACGGAAGACGTGCGATCGTACATTAGAAACGGTCGCATGCCTTCCATACACTTTGTGATTATCATGCGATCGCGGGATTTCCCGCAATTCTCGTACGATAATCGTACAGTGTATGGGCTCCTTTTAGAGATGTGTTCTATATATTTCTCTTTTTCTAATAAACTCATTTGGTATAATTTGTCCAGTACCTTGTAGACTGTTCTCAGGGCTTTTAGAAAGTGCTGACGAATTGTTTTATATATATATATATGGTATTTCATTTCACATGTTTAAGTCTTTAAAAGTGTAGAATTTCTTAACGACTGCCCCAGCAACACACATGTCCTTATTGTTCCTTTGAGAGTAATTGTTTCGCTAATGATTTCTCAGTTCAATACAAGCTCTTCCACATGTATTAATTTCCCTTAACAAGTGCCAACAGGCATAGAAAATGCTTCATTGACGTAAATGACATCATTACTATAGAGAACATTGCATCAATGGCTTAGGCAGTGAAACTTTGTAACTTAGAGTGACTGCGTGCCTAGAGACTTCCCAGGGTTGCTGAAAATGAGACCATCACCAGGATCATTCGATTACCAAAAAAACTTAACTTTTATACAATAGGAAACACAGAACATAATGTTATTTTTGTGTTATTAATCATTCTATATATTTTATAAGTTCATCTATAGACTTAAAAGTGTATTATATACAGCTATTCTCTAGACACGGTCAATCCATCTATTATTTCCAGTTGCCTTAGCTTGCAAGGCCCCTTATATTATCTCTCCTAAATGTATCGCTATTGGCATTGTCCTCATTTCCATAACACCCCCAGAAAGAAGCTATCTTCAAATGCACATTCTGCTCATTGCACAGTGTCTAGTAAAGTCAATAGATTTTAGTATTCGCAGTCTACAGCCCTATGCAGAATGCTGGACTTATCTTTTTATAAAATGTTTAGGCAAGATCAGCTGGTTTGTACAGCTTGCAATGAGTAAATGTAACACCATTGTCATATATATAACACTTTCAGAAACAACCGGCGGAAAAAAAAGTTTCACATACTGTAATTATACAAAAAGGTAGCATATACTGCTAGTATATCGTCATATCAATGTGACCTTATTCCCTGGATTACACTTCTGTTTTTCAGCTCAAAAAAGGTCAAATGCGAGAACAGCCCAGATGTCCAAAGAAGTAAGTCCAGTGCACCATGGGAAGAAAATGGCTCTCCCAGGTAAATTTCTAATGTAAAAAAAATATATATAAATATGCTTGTCACATTGGAAAGGACCAGATCACTGTGATATGTGGAAGTGAAGGGGCAAAGTATGTTAAAGAAAACTAGATTATGTCTTAAAGTGCTGCATGTAGTGCCCATGCCTTAACCCCCTCCCCTGTGTGAGGTTTGAGGGATCCTCCTGTACTTGGTCAGCCAGAGCCCTGTCTTCCATGAGGTGAAGGTCCTGCCTCAGATAGGGACCTCACTTTGGGTCCCAGAGAGTAAGGGTCAGGTTTGGTGGTGTAATGGAATGATGTTATCATTGCCTGGTGCGGTTAATGTTATTCCAAGCATACTACAGAACTAGTTTCCTGCTGGTCACTAAATGGTGAACAGCGTTTGTGTAGCTTTGAAAATGACCTCACAGAACAAAGTCGCATGTCTTTTAGCTGGTGACATGTGAACGGCTTCCAGACTGATTTTTTGTTAGGCTCATATATTGAGTTATTATTGCATTGTTTTGTGTAACTTTCACATTTGTGTATACTTTCTCCTCCATATTTTGGTTAATTAATGAAATGCAGAGATTTATACATAAGCCACTAAATGGAGTCCCTAGTATCTCAGCGTTATCATTTTTAAATGTAATCTGTTGACATTAGCCAACATGGAATGCATTGTATTCAGGAATTTACTGACTCATAGGCTTTTATTGTGAAAGAGAGGAATAAAGGACACAACTTGTAAGCACTGCAAAGTAGAAAGCAGAGACTGCATGTGTAATATGTAAACATAACTGCCCCCGTGTATATGTATAATTAGAAACTACAAATATAAACATGTACAAACACTGTTGTAACTGAAGGCTAAAGCTTTTTTTTGGAGCAGTGCATCATGTAACCTATTATTTATTTTTTCTGAGCCCCTCTCTTTATTACTATGTGGTTAATGGGTCCCTTCCGTCTGTGCATTTGCTGCCATTCCTAAGCTGGCTATTGTTTTCTGACAGAGGCGAGTGTGCCACTGTCAGAATACTCACCCAGAAATTTTCCATCCGGAACCTTTCTGATCATAGGATGCCAGACAGAAGGCTGCGGACTGGGGCACCCACTGTGCAAATTTCATCTGGTTTATCTAGAACTGCACGAAATGTGCTCAGTGTAATGCCCGCATCTTTGATGCAGAAAATTGGAGCTCTGAATTATAGGGTTCCCTAAAACTTGACCTGTCATAGCAGTGGATGCACTACTCAAGGGCATTCCCTTGTAGGGTTTACATATGTGTGGCATTACACTAATATTATTGTTCAAATGATCAGGAAAAAGAAAGCCAGGGGAAGTGAAAGATGGCTCCAGCTTTAGATGAGTAAAGAAATGGTATTTTCAGGAAATGCAGAAAAATGAATTCTTTCTTGGTTCCTCTTATGCAGGAACATTTTCTGCCAACCTGTTTTTTGCAAGTTTCCATTTCTGCTTTATAACAGATTGTTCTACATCCTTCACAACTGTGACAGCACATGCCAAGCAGTACATTCTTTCCAGCAAAACTGTGTGCATTATGTATATGTCTTTATATACAGAAGATGCTGTGGTGGGGGAGGAGGGAAGCTTAGAATTTTGCCTCCGGCAGTAAAAATCAATAGGAACCGCCTGGGGTCAGCAGGTAGTATCTGTACAATTTGATGCAGTCAAGTTTCTAATGTGGAAAGTTCTAAAGAGCAAAGAACTGGTGTCTCACCACTTTTTAATGAAAGCGTGAAGAGATAAGCTGCATTAACTCCTTAAGCACCAGGGTTGCGCTGTAGCTTAATGGCCAGGGCATGTTACATGGCTTATGCATTGTGTTGGTTTGTGTGTAAACCTCTTTCGAACACTTCATTGTGGCCTAATAAATGTTGGCATGCTTTTTATTCATAGATAGACCTTTCTTCTACAATTATATTTCAATGCATATCTTTTAAATCTTGTTTTTGTGAGGACATAACCCGGCATGCTGATAGGTTGCTTTGACTGTGGACATTGCATTTTAGATTGTGGGTAAGGGGCTTGCATCTTCTCCACTGTCATTAAGGGAGGGGTCTTGGTGATGTTGAAGGCGCCCTTATCAGAAAGGTACAATGCTAACAGCTTCTGTTTTACGCTATCAGCTGCACATAAAATATTACCACAGATTTATCTTAAAGGAGAACTATGGGGTTAAGTCTTTTCCCCATAGTTCTCCTTAGGGTAACGGGAGGACACAAACTAGCGTCCTCCCGTCACCCTAGGTTCAGTATACCGCGAGCTGTAGCTTGCGGTATACTGAGACACCGCAGCTGAAGTGGATCCCGACAATTGTGGCGGGATCCGCCCAGCTGCGTGACTGACAGCTGGCTCTGCCTATGTAGAGGCAGAGCCAGCTGTACCCCCCCCCCCCCCCGTTCGAGCCACCAGTCAGCGCTGGCGGATCGGAGCGGGGAGGGAGGAATCCAGCCCCTCCCCTGTCACGGCAGAGAGCCGTGACAGGATCGAGAAGTGAGCGAACGCCGGTATGTGTTCGCTCACCTCCCGATCTATTGAGCCAACCTGTGACAGTCTCATTGTCACCGGTCGGCTAGAACTATGAGGTGAGTGAAAAGCACTCACCTCATAGTTCTCCTTTAAAGAGGCCCTTGTAACAAGAACCATTCACTTTAACAACAATCTTCTCCTAACATTATATGGGCGTTCAACGTGTTTTAGGCATGTTAATTACCTATAAACGCCCACTATGTGTAGACACCCAAAAGGCCTGAGACGATTGCTGAGCACCACCATTTTGGATGTGATGACAGCAGACTCAATGCTGTCACTCAAATGACACTCCCCTTCATTTTACCCTTGGCAGCTACATTAAAGTTTACATAGGGAGATGGGGGAAGGGGTGGAGAAGCTGGGCCAGTAGAGGGCAGCCCGCTGGGGACCTGCCGAGGACCCCCTTGAGGAGCGAGCAGCCGGCTATTACAGAGCCGCATCTGACCCGGGTGGCTGACCGGGTGCAGATGGCAGAGAGGCAGCGGCGAGGGGACGGTCAGTGACAGGCCCCCTGATGGCCGCGGGCCCTCGGTCCGTGCCCGACTTCCCGAATGGTCAGTCCGCCCCTGGCCAGCACAGACAGTAATTAGAAACTCTCAGTTGTGGAGAAGGCTATGACATAACAGGAGGTAGGGGGAGCTGTGCCTGTGCTAGGAAATTTAGAGAATGTGCTATGAGTGGTCGAAATTCCTTAGCAAGTTCCAAGATGGCACATTGGAAGTGAATTAAAAATGTTTATGGAATGTTTATAGAAAGAAGAATCAATGCAAGTGAGGAGTTAGGATACTTGATTTTTGTATGCTTTTACCTGCAATTTTTTAAGTTGGTGACAGGATCTTTTAAGTCCTACCTTAGTAGTAGCACTAGGCGAATTGTAGCGGTGAAAATTTGAAGTATAGTTTTTTTTGCCTCAAATGACTAATAATAAATACATCTCTTTCCATAGAAATAGATGACCTGATAGTCAGCTGAGAGTACGGTCTATGACAGGGGTAAG
Organism: Nanorana parkeri; assembly: GCF_000935625.1. Classification (NCBI taxonomy): domain Eukaryota; kingdom Metazoa; phylum Chordata; class Amphibia; order Anura; family Dicroglossidae; genus Nanorana; species Nanorana parkeri. The sequence continues at coordinate 167,075 of NW_017306848.1, read as the reverse complement.
TAAACTCTGACCCTCCAGCTGGGGTGAAACTACAAATCCAATCATTCATCTCCCTCTGGAAGTCATGCCTGGGGCTGTCAGAGTCTTACAATGCCTTATTGTATTTGTAGTTTCAGCATAGCTGGAGGGCCAGAGTTTACCTACCCCTGGTCTATGATTTCCATTTTACTGTGTTCCGTTTGTATACATACTTTCTAAATCAGTCTGCCTCCTCCCTCTCTTTTAGCAAAATAATTTGCTACACAGCTTCTCCTAAATTAAGTGATATTATGTGGAGAAAAGAGCGGACGATATGGCTTTGCTAAGTAAAGTAAAGAAGAGTCCTTTATAACAGAAGCGTGTCAGAAGGATCTCCTGAAATAAGCTGGGTATACACGGTTATAGTTTCTTTGTTCAACCGTTGGGCTGAACGAAGAAAATATAACAGATTCCTCCATCAATGCTTACATGTGTATAAATCCCCCGCTGTCTTCATAGACACAACAGGGTGAGCCTTTCGTCAGAGTGTCATTCTGGCTATTTTATATCAGATGACTAATAAATGGCATTAAAAATCACATTTAGTGATACTATATATCAAAGGTGACAGATCAACTATCAGATATACAGTTGATTTTTAATAGCAATATGTTGATGAAAAAAGCACTCGGTTGGACCTCCGAACCCTTATCCATCTTTGCTGAGCTCTATGATATGAGCCCTCTTCCCAGTCCCGTGTTTTACCCCATTAAGAGACCCTAATACATTTGTCAGGTATATTTTTATATTCAAAGATAAATGAAAATAGAATTCCAGACCTATAATGATTTAAATTTTTGGATGGAGTAGGGAAGGATAAAAACAATGTGAGATTTGTATTGCTGTCTTGCTACATCTAGGGAAGGATTCCCCTCTCTTCTGCCCTACTGACAATGGTGACCAAGATGGACAGTGAGGGGATATGGGACAGCAATAAAAACACATATAGGTATATGTAAACCCTGACATTGAATTTCTATTGTTTGATCATTCTTGGTCCGCATACCATTGAAAGATTTTTGTTATATCTGTTCTCTAAGTTCAATAAAAGATACTTGTTGATTCTGGTAGAAATCTAGTGAACTGATAACAGCCTGTGTGCTCTTTCGAATGTTATCAGTAATCATTGTTCCCAGCTCTCTCTCTGTGGACTACAGATTCCCCCTCCCCCTTCCTCCCATGTTGGCTAGGTGTTCTGTAGTCCTAACACAATCCTGTCCTTGGGTGACAATGCTGCTTCTTCATAGATACAGTACTATGAGTGTTGTCACTGTAGGACAGGATGTGTGTTATTGGCAGGATCTCTAGGTGGAAAGAAAAACTAAGACAACCACATCTAATGACTGATAAGCTGCAATAGATTACTTGGGTTTAGATACACTTTAAGCAGCGTGTCGAGGGGAAAGAACCTCTGTCACATTTTAATTGTATGTGTGTCCATTGGTGAGATTTCCCTTCATGCCCTGTGCTGGTGACAGTGGTCACTATCTTTATATTCCAGGTTTCTGAGCAAGGTTCTGTTTCAGTTAGAGGCTTTTAATAGAAAGTTAAAGGAGAACTGTTGGAAGAGTAAAATGTACTCTTCCTAATAGTTTGAGCCGGGGTGTGACACTGCAGCTGCCACACCCCGGTTGTAGAGCGAGACCTGAGCGATCACAAACCGCTGATCACTCAGCTCACAGTCTCCTGTCACCACTCCCCACAGGGATTCCCCTCCTCTCCTCTTTCTGTTCCTCCAGCACTCATTGGAGGGCAGACAGGGGAGGGGGCGGGCATAGCCTCCTCTGGCTCTAGAGAGGCAGAGCCAGCTGTCAATCAGGCAGCAGGATGGATTCCATCAATATTGTCAGGCTGTGGTGCAGGTCTGCGCTGTCATAAAATAATGGGGAGTAGCCCACTAGATGCTGAGTTTGTGTCACAGGAGTAGATTAATAAATGTACTCCTGTGACCCAAAAGAGAACTATAGCCAAAAAAAAGGTTTGGCCATAGTTCACTTTTAAGACTTTGACCTTGGCTTTCCAACCTAGCATATGGATCTTAGCAGAGAGTCAGCAAGGATCTGTTTATTTGTACACATATATCAGTAAGAAAAATGAATAAGGTTTCCTTGGTGTGGAAGGAGCACCACCCAAATGAAGAACTAGAGATCCGCAATAACAGACACTGTTCCCAGTTCAGTAATTTAATTTCTTTCCAGTTTTCAGAATGTTTTTAATTTAGGACAGGAGCTGATTTTAAAACAACAAATATTCTGCTCAGAAACATTTGCATGAACACTCTAGATATTCAAATTCAAAGCTACAAAACAAACACACTCTATATTTATAAGAGATTATTTGTTGTTGGAGCGCTGCTGTTCCCCACTTCACAAGCCTCAGCTGCTAACCTCTTTCTTCTTAAAGTACTTACTATAATTATTTTTCTCTGGGATTAGGTTTTTTAGAGCTACAGAGATTTACAAGTTGTTTATTTTTTACCATTTGTTATTCAAACAGCTCAGGGTTACAGTACAGCCTGTTCTCACTGTCTCCATTAAGTAACATTACCATGTTCTGGTTTGGTAAATCATAACATTATTGCCTACATATCATACTTCATTCCGGAACTAGTTACCTCTTTATATCACATGCTGAAATGTTCATCATTCCAGAGAATTGTCTTTTGTGTTTTGGGGTTTTCTTTTTCTTTAGTTTAAAGGGTTTCTAAACCCTCACAGTTTTTTTGCATATGTTTACTGCTAGCAAGCAGTAGAAATATGCAAAAAGTTTTTAAGAAATAAAAAAAAACTTTAAAAGTGGTTTAAACTTACCTGTGTCTTCGCCACGTCCGAAAGCATCTTGGGGCGGGCGCATGCGCAGTTCGATTTTCGGCCAGGAGACGAGGAGAGACACAAGGTAAGTCTATGGACGCGTACACCCGCATGCAGACACCGTGGGACAGGAAGTGCCTGCAAGGACAGAGGAGTCAGTGCTGGATCGGAGACCCGCATCAGCGCTGGAGGGACAGATGAAAACGACAGAAAAGAAGAAGATCGGATTAAGAGACATTATTTAAGGTAAGTGCTTTAAAGGAGAACTATGAGGCGAGTGCTTTTCACTCATCCTCATAGTTCTAGCCGACCTGTGACAATGAGACTGTCACAGGTCGGCTTAGTAGATCGGGAAGTGAGCGAACACATACCGGCGTTCGCTCACTTCTCGATCCTGTCACGGCTCTCTGCCGTGACATGAGAGGGACTGGATTCCCCGCTCCGATCCTCCAGCGCTGACTGGCGGAACAGACGGGGGAGGGGACGGGTACAGCTGGCTTTGCCTCTAGATAGGCAGAGCCAGCTGTCACTCACGCAGCTAGGCGGATCCAGACATAATTGTTGGGATCCGCTTCAGCTGCGGCGTCTCAGTATACCGCGAGCTGTATTTCGTGGTATACTGAGCTTAGGGTGACGGGAGGACGCTAGTTTTTGTCCTTCCGTTACCCTAAGGAGAACTATGGGGAAAAGCCCTAACCCCGTAGTTCTCCTTTAATTAACATTGGGGGGAGGGAAAAAAATGTTTGCCTTTAATGTCACTTTAAGGTGACTCTGTCGCTATCATCATTTTTTTAAAAGCCTTCTGCAACAGACGACGATTACTTCTCAGATGGGTGGTGACTAGGACCTTTGCTTTAGGCAGTATGGCACCTAAACAGTGTTCCGAATCTGACAATCTTTTGGGAGAGTTGGATGCCTCTTCCCCGCTGCGCATTATGATTCCGCCCGCCTCCCCCTACGTCACTACAGGACACAGAGTGCCACAGTACACAGCAGTGATGCAAACATCCACACACCCAGAGGTGTCAGACGGATAAGATCCTTAGGGCGCCATAGCTCCTAAAGGCAGCAAAGATCCATCCACCACAGAGGTAAGTATTAAAGCTGAAGTTTAAAGGAGAACTATGGGGTTAAGTCTTTTCCCCATAGTTCTCCTTAAGGTAACGGGAGGACACAAACTAGTGTCCTCCCGTCACCCTAGGCTCAGTATACCGCGAGCTACAATTATGTCTGTATCCGCCCAGCTGCGTGAGTGACAGCTGGCTCTGCCTATCTAGAGGCAGAGCCAGCTGTACCCTCCCCCGTCCGTTTCGCCAGTCAGTGCTGGCGGATCGGAGCGGGGAGAGGGGAATCCAGCCCCTCCCCTGTCACGGCATAGAGCCGTGACAGGATAAAGAAGTGAGCGAATGCCGGTATGTGTTCGCTCACCTCCCGATCTACTGAGCCGACCTGTGACAGTTTCATTGTCACAGGTCGGCTAGAACTATGAGGTGAGTGAAAAGCACTTACCTCATAGTTCTCCTTTAACCTGCTTATACTTTGCCTTGCTTAGTTCCTTCTTTCTCTCCTCATCAACATGCTAATGAAAGTGTCACTGGGTCTCAGTGCTTCTCTATACAATATCACAGGGTGATGTACATAGCTTCCTAAAATAACACCACTGCACCCTGCTTTAGCACTCCTCTTAAGGGACCATTTACACCAGATGTGTCTTTCCATGCATTCCCAACGCACAACAATAAAAAAAATACATGAAAATCAATGAGGCCAGTTCACACCAGTGCGTTGCACTGCGTTTACCCGCGCTGAAAAAAAGTAGAGCATACTCTACTGTTTTTCAGTGCAGCGCACAAAAAAGAAAAAAAGTTGCTATAGAAACATAAAAGCAAAAGCTAAATAGAAAGAAATAAAAAAAAAACCATTGCAACGTAGTGCAACAGAGCTCAGCACGAGTAACAAAATGCACACCAGCACATGCAGCGACCTTAGAGCATCTCAACGGGCCGCACACTATGGTGTGAATAGACCCTAAGGGTTAGTTCACACCAGAAACTGCATCACAACTGCGTGCGTCTGTGCAGTTGCATTTGCGATCTCTTTTGATGCGTTTTTGATGCGTTCAGATGCGCTTTTCCCCCTGGATGATGCACAATCAATTCTGGGGGGTTTTTTTGATGCGTTCTGTTGCTTTTTGATGCGATTGCATGCGTTTTGATGCGTTCCGGTGGAGTTAGATGCAGCTAAAATAGGACAAGCAGTACTTTTTCTGACTGTATCTGAACAGACTGCAATGGTGTGAATACAGCATGAGAAAGCCCATAGGAAAGCATTGGGATGTATTTTGGCTGCAGCAGTCAAACTGAACGGACTGCATCACAATATGGTGTGAACTGGCACTAATGGCCTGTTCACACGACGTCCGGATTGTGTCCGGGCCAGAACCGTGCGCTCCTGCACCCAAAATGCATCCCAATGTATGCCTATGTGTTTTATGGGCTACAGTTCTTACGTGCGCGTTCCGGTCCCGACCGAGAAAATGCTGCATGTCACATTTTGTCCGGTCCGGAAATGCACGAACGCAATGAAAACGCACAGCACTGCAGCTAACATACTGACAGCCCCACTCCCACAACATTTAATTTAACTGAAACGCGTCAAAAAGGCGTCAAAAACGCATAGTACTGCGTCTGCAGATCTGCTAAAGATCCGAAGCAGATCTGGTCCGGACATCGTGTGAACAAGCCCTAAGAGTCGTCAGCCTTAGTGCAAGCAGTGGGCTGAGTCTTGGGAGGAGTTATTCAAATATCAAAATCCCTTGATGGGTGGATTTCAGTGTAAAAGAGTGTAAATTAGTAGACAGGCTTCATTTGCATGCAGACCACAGGTAACATCCAAATGAAAGGACTGAAATCCAATGAATTACAGGGGTGGGTAAGGGACAGTGACACTGGGGAGGAAAGGGCTAGATGACGGGGACCCTGTCTGACTTGCCGCAGCTTCTAATGTACACTGTAAGAAGCTCACAGTGTGCAGTGAAATCAGAGGAGTTCAGCTTTAATCTCACTCTGTTTGCAGGAGGCATTAGAAATATATATATGCCAGATCCTGCTCTCCCTGTATCATCCTGCAGATCATACTGCAGTTCAGCCATGCAGACTGGTCCAAGTCCCATCCCAGGACAGTGCAGGAGCAGCATCCTGTGATATGTGTCCCCATTGTTCTGCTGCAGCCCTTGGAAGTACTTTCATGCAGTGCTCAGCATTTGAGTGACCATTTGCAATGCCCAAAAACTGTCAATAGAGGAAGGTCCTTAGTGGTGTATAAGCTCCAATTAGCACATGGCTTACACTCAGAATGTCATGTGAGCTTGGAGGAAAGTAGGTGGAGGGGTCAACATAAAGTGACAGGTTTATTTCCAGGTTCTGTTTCTGTGGTTACAAATGTCCAGTAATAAAGGAGCAGGTATAAAAAAACAAAATGTGTAAAAAATGTTCTTTACTTAGAGGACAAAAATAATATAAACCGATTTTTCTGTTTATTCATGTACATAGCTTCTGAAATGTTCAAGGTTCCTGAGTCCCATTGATTTGTATCACCTTTTGTAAAATATTCTATGCTACTTTTAGGCCCCGTTCACATTGAGCGATTTATCGCGCGGTAATGCCCGCGATATCGCGGCTATTTACCGCGAGATATCGCTCTTCAGTGCATCTCAATGGGGCAAAGGGTCCTGCTGTCGCGGGTCGTGTGTCGCTACAGCAGGACCCTTTTTGGAGCGGATTTTGCCGCGATTCTCGCTTGCTCAATGCAAGCATTTGCGCGCTATCGCACAAAATGCAAATCACGCGACAAACGCGTGAATTGCGCAATGTGAACGGGGCCTTATGCTACTTGCTTTAACCTTGATGAGTGTAGAATTATGTCTTTTTGTAACTTTGGGTTCATTTTTACATCCTATGACGTAGCAGACAATTGCACTGGTCTGATGTATTTATTGTAATAATCCTAAACACACTTCTAATATCAGTTACATGAATTATTCCCATTGTCACCCTTTTATTTCTTGCTATTAAAAAAAATATGCTAAGTTAAATGCAACGGCCAGTCAGACTGAAAAAAAAAAATAACATTGAAATACAAAGCGACCTACAAGGAGTCTGTGTTTCATTTTGGAAGAGCTTTAGTATACCATGCTGTCAACTCTGTTGTGTTAAAGCATAACTTAAATTTCTTTCCCACACTTCCCGCCTCTAGAAAATGTGTTTTTTTAAAAAAAATTGTGATTAAAAGTCCAAATTTCCTTAAACTGCAGTGATAGGTTGTGTCCAAATCTTCTCTCTGCGGGTTTGTGGTATGGTAGGGTACTGCTTGCATCACCCACTTCACTTCCTAGCGAGATGGACACTGACCGTTCCTTCTGAAAGGGTCCATCATATGGTCCTCATCACCATGTGTGGGGCAGCAGTATGACCAGCTGGCTGCACAGAGAGCTGCTTTCGATCACAGGATTCCATTGCCATTACGGCGGATGTTTGGTAAGTAAATAAGGACAATCTCAGAGGACAACCCAATCTCCGATGCTCATTCTCTGCTGTAGCAACTCTACAACTAAACTTTTAATGAGCAAAATGTATCAAATGGGGCGCTTGGGTGGATTGCCAGTGTACCAGGTTATTTTTTGGAGTGTAGATTTATTTCTGTTTAATATTTGCTAAGTAAATAGGGGTCTTAGAAGTTTTTCTAACAAGCTGCTATTGCTTCTAAGAAGTCTGCAGTACAGACTTCTTCTATACAGGAGCGTTGTCAGCATTGGCAGCAGACCATGAATCCTCTGTTATTTTGATAGCTAAGTCCTGGTAATTTTCTGTTGTTCCTGGTAAGGTGGTGCCTTCAGGCCTTATGGTAAGTCTGACCCTGGCTTGCAAAAACGTGTAAAAATACACATTTTGTTACTGCAATACATGTCAGTTTGTCTTGCCATTTGTTAAGACTTTTTCTTGGCACCCCAGCTCACATATGTAGTTTAAGCAAATGCACTTAGCCTTCCACGCACAGGACACAGATATGATTGCACTGTGCATTACTATGCGCGTTGTTACCAATAAAAGATCCAGGTATTTGTTTTGTGCATAAAGTTTGTTAAGGGCACATTTAAAGCAAAAGAGATGCCTTGAGCCCCAACACATTAATGCATCAACATTAATGCATGCATCTGTGTGAATACAGCCTTAACCAAACCACAGATAAGCAGTTACTGCATTTATTATTGCTAATCATGGATTAGAATCTGATAATATCTTAGCCTATGTATTCCCAACTGCCTTTAATGCTTGTGGTATGGTAAAAATGAGCTGTGCTCATGGGACATATTTAACGTTAATGCCACTCCACAACCACACCTGAATGATGTACCCTTTCATTTGGTGTCCACCCACTTTCACACTTCTCCTTAGTGACTGGGAACACTCAAACTAGAATATACTATATTCCATGCCATATACTCACACCCACTTCAGGTCAGTTGCTGGATTTACAGTGTGTGGACATGACCATAAAAAATAAAAAAAAACACTGAAGAAAACAGAAACCTATTTTATTGTGCT
>NW_017306848.1:120531-158607 GCF_000935625.1 Nanorana parkeri | reverse complement strand
TATGGTAAATATGACCTGTTCATTTATTCTGCAGATTGTACTATAACTGGGATTTGGCTATTGATGCTTTGTGGCGATGATATCATCACACTGATTTATGAACTGGCTGCATAAACATACTGCGGGTGATTCAATAAAGCATTTGCAACACTTTGCTGGCATTATAGTCATATTAGAGAGTCCTGCGCCTGATTTGTGAAAGCCATGCGAAAGTTGTCTTGCTATTTCCTACACGTGTGACAAATTCAGGTAGTTTTTATGAGCAACGCTTTTACATGCTGACACTGTCTGCGGCAAATTCATATTGGTGATAAGAAAAAGTGGAGGTTAATAAGAACTCTTCCATGTTGAATTAAATTGTGCCATATGTGTAAGTATTATGTCGCAGACAAAATTTTTGTCTGAGGCAATTCTGCAACAGATTCATATACACCTTACCAGCTGTTACATGGATCTGACACAAGTTGTGCCATTTGGCGCACGGACACTATTGAGGCTCTTTATGAATTCCAGGGACTATTTTTCCTGAAATAAACAACAACAAATGAGGAACATCATATACAGTATATCTACCTTAGAATGGTATAAAAAAAACAACATTATTTGTGGTAAGGGAAAGCATTCCTCATTTTCTGCCAGTGCATGAACTCTTCTCTCTAAAATCTTGGCAGGTGGTATCCTTGGGTGCTGTTGCATTTGCAGTTGCTGTTATGTCATATTATGACATTGAAGTCACTTACAGAGTGCTGTTTATACTGAATGCTATTGTTGAGATGCCTTGTTTTGTTGTATGTTTGGAAGTAAGCTGTATGATCAGCAGAGTTACATGCAGGTCTTGTCTCTCTGCTAAGCCTGGCTGAATAGGGGCTTTAACTTAGTAAAACGCTTTGTTTTTAGAGGTATTTTCTCTGAGCCTTCAATTTCAAGGGTCAGATATGTCAATTTTACAGAATACTATTATAAAGATCCAATTACATGGTAGGCAGTGTGCCATTATATCTGTACCAACGTGATTTGCATACTTAGGACAGTCAGAAAATGAACCTCTCATTACCTTTCTTATTTCCATATTCCTTTTTAGTGGCTTGTACAATTCTCCCAGTGACCGCACCAAATCACCAAAGTTTCCCAGCCCGCGGAGGCGCAATCAGTCTGGAAGTGACAATGACTCAGGGCAGCATACCAGGAGGTAAGTAATTTAAAGTGGACTTTTCATCTGCTGTGTTGTAGGATGAACGTGTAATGCAACTCTGCAGTTTAGTAGTAACTAATCACATTATAATAAGAGAGTTTTTGTCCCATGCCTGGGAAGTGATACTAGTTCTAACTAAAGTAGAGATTAACAAGTGAAGGGTAGAGATTTACAAGTGAATTTAACTGGTTTGTATATAATTTATGGATTAGAGCAAGCAAGAGATAGAATATGTGCTTTGTGGTGAAGGAAGAACTCTCTAGCTAATATTATTTTATTAGTCACATATTTTATAGATAAAATATCCAGCTCGTGATTGGTGTGACGCGATGTTTGTTGTTTTATTTCTGAACTGTGTCCTGATATAGCTTACAGAATTATACACTATGAATTAACAGGAAGGGCAACATGCCATACATAGCAGTGAGATAGAGTGCTCTGTTTTAATAACTTATTTGGACTGGACTTATCCTATCCACCATTCCAAAGCACAGCCATGTGTTATACTCACCTCCCACACGATCAGATTTAAGTGATTTTATAGAAAATGTTCTATTCTTCAGAAAAGTGTGATATGATAGTATTAATATCTAAATAGAACTAGTGCGATTTACCTATTACATATAAAAATTTAATACAGATTGTTAAAATGTATTATATTATTAAATAAATGAGTTTGATCAGATTTATGGGCTCCCACAATACTCTCGGACACAACTTGGAAATGCCAGATTGCAAGTATAGCTTTAATACAGTACACGTGGTAGGCATTTTTGTGTACACATTCAACATTATATTTTATTTTATGCAGGCACAGACAGAACAGTGGTGAGGACTCTCAAGATCTCAAGCACAGGCGGAGGTATGGAGTTCTCTTGATCTAACATTGAAACGATGGAAAAATACAAATGCATTTAAAATACAGTACAGCAAAGAACAGCATACTGTTTGAAAATTCTTCTCATCAGTGTTCCCATCAACCCTGTGACTGGTATTAGTTCATTACACTTCCTCCACCAAAAGTATCTAGAAAAAAATCTGTTCTTTCTTTACTTTGTTCTGCAACATGTTTTAATGCCAGGGTCGATTTCCACTGTTCTATCTGATCTGTGATTTGGACAAAAAACATCATGCAGAACAACCTGGAAAAGTTTGTATGATGATATTGTGGGGTACAGATTCTGTTGGGTGCAGTCTATAATATCCAGCCTGCAGCATTTTTCCCCCTGTTTTCAGAAAACACAAACTCAGTGCCAAGGGCCCAGTGTGCAGGCTGGAAACAAGAAACACACACATTTGAAGCGTAGAACATTCAAACTGGAAGCCCATGTTTTGTGAATTCAGCACACGTATGCAGTTTGAAGAAATGGCTGAAACTTTCATGGGATCCTTTGAGTGACACATTAACTGTCAGGTTATACTGCCACCTACAGAAGAATTGAACACTGGTAAACAAACAATCATAATCTAGCCCAGGATAAACCCTCCCACAACAAGCATGTCTCAGTTTTTCTGGTAGTGTCCTAGAAGGATAGACCTCTTTTTTTTTACCCTTCTTGGGAAAGGTTCAACCATTTTGTTGTTTGCAATTTTTCTTCATTGTTTCTGTTTTTTTCTTAAACCAAGATTCATTGCTACATCGCTGCTGGAGTTGGTTTCTACAATGGCAGCCATCCAGATTGGCCTTTAGACTGTACATTGAGGGACTAGCTTGGAAGTGCCCCATGGCACTGGGCTCCACGTAAGGTGCCTTCCAGACTCCAGTCTGTTAAGTTGCCACGGAGCAATTTCTAGGTCAAGAGCTATTGACATTACTGAAGAGTACCAGGATCCTTATCAATCAGGGCTTCTTCGACAATCACTTCTCTTTTTGGGTCTTTCAGCGCTCCTAAAGATGTAAAGACCTATTCTGCTATGGTGATTGAAAGCACCCAATTAGGTCCTGGACACCACCTGAGCATCTACTGGACTTGTTCTCTTTAGCTGAGCAGTGGTCTTTATCCACTGTTTATCTGCTATTGACTCAATTTAAAAAGCAAACCACTATGCCAGTGCAGGGTGTCCTCACATTCAAGGATTATTCAGACCAACATTCTGTATTGTGACTTTAATGAATTAAACTGTGCAGAAAGTGTTTATTCCTCAAAAAGGATATCCCCACCACATCCGTGGATCCCTTCCTGATCGAACATGTGGAGCAGATGTCTGCGGCATTGTGCTTTAGTTGTGATGGCTTTCTGGAAGCATGTCAGGTTGTCTCCTACATGGCTCTGTTTTCCATACAAATGAGAGAGCACTCTGGCAAAAGTGCTGTCATTTGGACATTACATCCATAAACGCCTAACCTGCCTTGTCTTCAAGGGACAACGTTTCTTCAGACCTACACTTGACTTTATTATGAGGGATATCAGTGGAGGCCAGTGTCCACCTGCCTCAGCGCAAGAAATCTGGTTAAAGGTTAGCTAAGTTCCCTTTCTTATCTTCACCTACTCCTGGAGTAACCACGTCCAGGTCTTGCCAACCTGGTTCTTGAATTTTCCAGAGTGCTGGTCTCAATGTTTTTCCCAGTGCTTTTTTCGTGTATTCACATTGTGGGACACTCAGACGACCTTCTGTGGATTTCACAGTCAATGTGGGCTCTAGTAGTTAACATCTTCCTGACAGTCCAAATCTCCAAAGGTCCGGCCAGATCTTGTTTTATCAGGAAAGAATGCACGCTACCTTCCATTGACTGCAGGCTGTTTATATCAGCTTGGTTCTGCAGTAGGAGAATCTAGTTCCTAAATCTTGTAATCCAGTCATCTGTGGCTGGTGTGAAAATTCATTTCCACCTTTTTGGAAGTTCAGGTTGAAAAAACTTATTCTCTTCATCAAAACTCTGGAGCTCCAGAACAGCTAGTTCCCCATATCCTATGGGATCATTCCCTGGACAGGCCTCTGGATACTGATACTATTGGGCATTAATACAGGGCCACTGTGCCTCTACCATCTAGGAGGAACAGTGGATCTTGCTGTGGCAAGGAAGGTAGTTTTAACTATGACTCGGACACAACCCTGTGTTCCAGTGTTTACCACTCTGTTCTTATCAAATGTGGTCTTTGGAAAATCAGTTTATCCAGCTGTCTACTTTTGTATATGGAGAAGTAGTCCAGGCACCTGAGTGCGTTTCTAATCCTGTGTTGCTCGAGGAGGACATCGGAGAGAGGCTCCATGATACTTGAGCTGTCTGTCTGCTAAACAATATAGTTTCCTGGTGCAAGAACCCTCTGGCAGTGGGAGGGAATGGTTAATTGACTCTGTTGGATCTTCACTCCTGGATCTGGGTACTTCCTACTTGTCTGCCCCTCAGACTCAAGAGGTTGACCTCCCTGGTGATCTTTCTTACATTGATTAATCTCAGGCAATTGTTCTTTACCGTCCAGATACATTATGGAGAGCCAGAAGCAGCTTCAGACCTGTGACTCTTTCAGTCTAAGGCAGTGCTGCAGCAAATTTTGTTTCCTTAGCCTGGAGTGGCTCCTTCCTGATTAGTGTGCTGATTGAGTCTTCAACTCTGCCAGGTTGTTCTCTTCTTCCACCTAAGAAAAAGAGGTCTACCTGACACTCCCTCCCTCCCTACCCTTGCAAAGCTTTTCGTCTAATTGGTCAGGCTGACTTCATGGACTTCATAGACATAGAGTTCTGGTTCCAGAATCCTGGGACAAGGTGAGTTAAAGTTTAGGGCCTTTTTCTTTTTTAAAATTGTTTTTGTCATTCTTTGGCTAGCTCTTTATTCTGACAGTTTTATGTTGGGCTCCAGTTCCTACCAGAGGTGTTCTCTTTCTCCTTGTTGTCTATGGTTACAGTGGCCAGCCTTTCATGTCCAACTCACTGTTCATTACAATCTTTTGCTTGGATAAGTTGATTTGCTTCACACTTTGGTCTCTGGTTGGTGACTCGCTTCCATGTTAAGACTCCCCTCTCTGGTACATTTACCTGCTCTTGGTCCTTGGGCATCAGGTGTAGTTCCCCATAGTCTCCTGGTAAGGTTTGTTCTTTACCTCATCAGGTGGTGGGGTTCAGCTGCATCTGGGGTTATCTTCGTGCATGAATCCTTGGGCGGCTTTGAGCTGTGGGCAGCCGCCTGTTTTTGTTCATCTTGGGCCTGTTAACAATTTATTGCTGTTGCCAATCCTGGGTTGGACTGCTTTTGGACATCCCAACAGTTTATCTCCTTGTCCCTCAATGGATCAGAAGGGAAATAGGATTTTTGTACTTACACCAGAAATCCTTTTGTTGTAGTCCACTGAGGGACACAGGTTCCAAACCTCTGTGTTTATGATCATGGTCTTGGAACTGCTTGCTACAAAATACATGCTAGTTGTAGGAGAGGAGTATTCCTCTCCTATGGGCTGGCTTACAATTTTTTGTTTTCAAGTGTCCAATCCCCATGTAGACAGTGGTATAACTCAACAATTAATGACATCCTGTGTCTCCCAACGGACTCCAAGAAAAGGATTGTATATTGAGTAGCAAAATCCTATTTTACATCAGGCAGTGAAGATAGTGTTCAAACATTCTACTAAATATGTAATGCATGAATGGCCTAGAATTACAGAAATAGGGAGCAATATTAGTTTTTAGAGCTGACTTAAGGGGGCACTCTTCAAGTTCTTTGTTTTTCTTTTAGATAAAGTTCACTCTGCCCTTCAGCCAGTAGGAGTGCTACCCTCTTTTTGCTGCTCTTCTTTTGTTACCTACACAATACAAGTGGTTTAATTGGTTCCAATCTATTTCAGTCTTGGGCATATTTATAAAGTGGTGATGATGACTTTCACTGGTGGTGAATCATTTATTGTAATTTAAAACACATGCCCCAGGAAGGTTCACCTGCATTGAATGTTTAGTGAATGTGAGATTCACTGCTTTGTAAATATACACCTATGTCTAGATCTGCTTATAATACCATTGCAGTAAATAGGATATTGTTAGAAACTTAATACAAGTTTACAACACCCATCTAGAGAGAACCATAAGAAACGACTAGCTGGTTATTGCCTGTTCTAAAGTTGTAAGTTGTTTTGTATCATAATTGTATGTTGGCTAGAACTCATGGTATTTTTACATTTAAACAAAAATTTCCAATAAATACTGAATGAGGAAAAAAAGTATACAATAAAGAATGTGTGTCTCCCAATGGACCCTGACAATACAATATACCATCTTTTCAGGATTTGATTTCCACATGAGGAAATTACACATGCTTTGGTGACTCATGCGTAACTCTGATGCATAATGTTTAAGCCTGCGATATGACATGTTGCTGTAACTGGTAAATGTGTGGTAGATTGCAGGGAAATGGTTCTCAGATATCACTGGTGCTTGTGTCCATGTATTTTGTATAGTGAATATGAGTGAGTATTGTTATATGCCGAGGACGTTTTCTTTATATATAAAGTTGATAATGAATTCTAGACATAATGCCTTTGTAAGATAAAGCCCCTTATCAATTTAGCAGTAATTGTGTCATGGTCCTGCCCTTGGGTTCTTTGTCTGCACCTTGTTAGCAATCTCCAGCCTGCAGTGCAATACAAGGAGAATTCTGATTCTAAATAGGTATTCCAGCATTGTCAGGAAATCTCATTGGTCGAGGTCTTTTAAGTATCATCCTAATCCGTTTTTTAGTCCAGTCTAACTACACTGATTTTACTGTTTATTATAAATTGTTTTTTTTTCTTTAAATGCATTTTACATGTTGTTCATCTAATTATAATAATTTAGTAACTTAAATCTCACCTGAACTATAGAAACACGTTATTAAAAAAATGGACCTATAACATGTGATTAGGTCAACAGGTTACAATGTTTTAGAGAAGTGCCAGGCACCAAGTGAACTACTAATGTATTCATTCATAAACTGCCCTAAAATCAGAATTGTCATTAATTTTTATTTGAGCTCTATGATCCATTCTGTCAACATTTACCACCTTGCAGGGTCCCAATTACTAAAGTCTTGTGTAAGCTTTACCATTTTACTGTCTTTTAAAAAGTTGTTTTAAATCTTTTTTTTAATCTGCATGTTTTAGTAATGAGATACCTGGTGATCCTACCACGAAGGTTCTTGTTCACGCACGTCCTGTGGAGAGGAGACCAAATATAGCTGTACTTTCAGGAGCAATCATTGCCACATGATTAAACATTTACTTAATTGAAACATAATTTTGGATTGTACAATTAGCAAATAATGTGCAGTAATGAAAATATCACTGCCATTTTGTATATTGATCCTAATATACTGTACCTTTGTAGGGTGCGTTACTCTGCATGTGACTAGAATAGGGCAATTCCAATTTGAAAACATTGCACATTATGTCTTTTAGGGAAAAAGATGTTGTACTAAGCTGCTGCTTGCCTATATTTTGCGTAAAATCACCTGGCAAGATAAACATGTGATACTATGTACATGCACCCAGTATGTTAATGTGCATCACATTAGTTCAAGAGGTTAACAGGGCATTAAAAGTACATATCTGACATTGCACATTAGTGTTACTATCTTTTTGAATTTGGATTGTGGTGTTCTATAAATTGATAATATTAGTGCCTTTTTAAAAAAATAACAATCTATTACAATTTATTACTATTAACTAAGAAAATATTGTTGCTGAAGTACAAAAACTGGATGAAAAATTCTGGTCTAAACTATAAAAATAAAAGGCGGTATATCTCATTGATATGAACATCTCCACAGTTGTGTCATGTAATATATATTTTTTCATTTATAATGCAGATCACGGTCACGGTGCAACACTAGCAGTGGCAGTGAGTCTGAAAATTGTAACCGGGAGCACAGGAAAAAACGGAACAGGTAAGACAAACATTTAAATATGGTGCTACTTTGATGCGTTGCCTTCCCTGATCACATTGATGTATTTGCTGATTCCAGTAGTGGGATGATTCTGTTTTTAGATGCATGCTACAAATAGGGCCAGATTTACAGATCAGGAACCTGTAGCCAAAGAACCTTTGTCCCCAACTATTAGCCACACTGTAAACATCGCTGCTGTTATGTAAAAAATATATGAGAAAAATAGCCGTAATCAGAGCTATGTTACTTTTTGAGCAGTGTTACCCAACATACAACAGTGCTAGTGATTTTATTACAGAGGTACCATGCTGTCATATATCATGTTATAAATGTGCCCTGTTACACAGGTGCCATATTGCCAGATACTGTGTTACTGAGGTGCCATGTTACAATATACAGTAACACAGGAGCCGCTTTACTGTGTACCCTGTTGTACCACTTTATCATCAATATGACTTTAGGGGGTTTACTTATAAAAGTTCCACCTGGCGTACAGTTGGGCAGATGCTGTTTGCACGCTACTAGCACCCCTAGATGGCGCTAAGCATAGGAATTTAGCATAGGAAGTTCTTATACTCATCAGCTTCATGTAGGGGCACTAGTGCTATGTAACCAGCAGCTGCCCGGCTCATAAATGAACCCCTAAGTGATGTCATATATAGTAATTAGCCAGCAATATAATATTCCTATCCAACAGTATATCATTCTCTAACCACGATTATATACCCCTCAGTCAGCAGGAAGTAACCACCACATCCAACAATATACTGTATAGCTCCATCCAACTGTATACAGCCCCCAGTCAACAGTATATACCCCCTACCAGCAGCACATTTTACATTTATTATTACAACCTCCAACCAGTCCCGACCCCTCTCCCTAGCAGGCACAGCCCCACTGTGTATCTTCGGAAGCTTCAGCATCTTCTTTCAGCTTCTCCAACTTCATTTTGAGCAGAGGGGACATGCTTATAGCCGACTTTCTGTCTGTGTCAGCATAGGGCATACAGCAGCCATTTACCTCTACATGTAGTCATGTGTGCTTTGTGGTAACCATACACTAGCATCCCAAGCCACTCGTCTACAATGCTTAGGTTTATATATGGCCCTGATTACAGCTGATAGCTTTTGGAATAGAGTAGATGGGTTAAGACCATGACACTGTGTATTAGTAGGTAGCTTTGCTTACAATGATTTATGAAGTTCTTAATGAGAACCCAATAGCTATCAATAGCTAACATATATATGGTTAATATAATGTGTGTACACGAAGCAGAAGACTTCAAAATTGAGGACTATTTCCTAACTAAGGCATTATTTGGTAATGTGAAGTAGTTGGATGCCCATAGTGATCTGCCACAGTTAAGCTTTTCGTTAGTCACTCTAAATGAATGAAAACTGATTCTAAGAAAAAAGGGGAACAACAGGAGTTTTACGCGGTGTGAAACAAAATTAATCACCAAATTCCAGGGTTTCAATTGACTGTTCAAAAAATGGTTATCCCCTATGAATAGAAATCCCTGAAATGGCGATGGTCTAATAAATATCAAATAAATATATCGTATACCAAAATTTAATGAAGAACAATTACACGTGAACACACCTATAACAAAACATCTAAAAACAATTAAAATAGCTTCCCTAGAATCACCTTATTATAATGATACGGGTGTATGATCTATAGATCTCCTAAGGGGCCGGAAGTCTCTGATGTGGATACAAAAGTAATGTATCAAAAAATTGGAACAGAGTATCGGAGCTGTACTCACATTGCGTGTCGATCGAGAGGGGGGCAGTCCTGATTAAATTCCGCAGCCATACATGCATGTAGTTATTTCAGAGGGCTGTATCCGTTTATGGCAATTTAATTCCAAAGGACCTGTTTCCTTTGCGGATCAGAGACTCTGTAGATGTCTTACCCCCAGCCTGTTAGGATTCACACCAGTCTGTGGTATTCGATTCCAAATCAAATCAAAGGAAAAGTTTCAAATGATGTTTCCACAAGTGCGGCCGCACTCAAAGGTAAATGTAGTGGAGTCCCCACAGCGGTGTGTCCGATAACACGGCAACAATGGAGCGCTGTGTGCATTCACACTGACAGAGGGTCGCTCCTGTCCTCCGGTCTCAGCTGCAATTCAAACAGATTCTACTGCTGCTGTGCTTCAAGCAGTGTCCACAATCGGGTTCGCTCCGTTACTTAGACTCGGAATCTGCGGAGATATTTCCTAGTCACCCGCATGTTTGAAATGTCAATGGTGGGTGTTTCTGGGAAGCTGAAAACACACACTACCCTGACGCGTTTCCCCCTGATAGCCGGTGCTTCTTCAGAGGGGCGTGTGTGTGGTGTCCTGCATAGGTGTGTTTAAATAGTTCACTAATGAGAACTGATTAGTACTGATTAAATTGCCATAAACGGATACAGCCCTCTGAAATAACTACATGCATGTATGGCTGCGGAATTTAATCAGGACTGCCCCCCTCTCGATCGACACGCAATGTGAGTACAGCTCCGATACTCTGTTCCAATTTTTTGATACATTACTTTTGTATCCACATCAGAGACTTCCGGCCCCTTAGGAGATCTATAGATCATACACCCGTATCATTATAATAAGGTGATTCTAGGGAAGCTATTTTAATTGTTTTTAGATGTTTTGTTATAGGTGTGTTCACGTGTAATTGTTCTTCATTAAATTTTGATATACGATATATTTATTTGATATTTATTAGGGATTTCTATTCATAGGGGATAACCTTTTTTGAAAACTGATTCTAATTGGTTGGTTCAGGCTGCAGCAAAATTATACATTTTGTACTGTTCTTAAATACGTTTGAGTAGGGTTGGACTCGAGCTCCAGGATCTCTTGCATATAATTAATTTGTGAAACATTGAATCATGTATATAGGCTATCTAGAGCAGTGCTCCCCAACCTTTTTATCGCCGCGGACCGGTACCGGTCCGCGGACCGGGGGTTGGGGACCACTGATCTAGAGTACATTTTTATTAGTAACATACAGTCTTAGTTGATGTGATGTATAAACAATGATGTCACTCAATACAAAATAAAACAGATGGTTGAATGGCATGAATTTTGCATTTAGATCAGGTTGGTAAACCATGCAGCCGTATTAAGGGATATTAGAAATTGGCTAACATCTGAGTTTACTTTAAAAACACATTTTTAGCACAAAAGCTATATGGCCACCTTTCAGATCTACAGTATATTAACTTATTGTTTGATATTCTGTAATCTGCTACTTGCTGCACCTGTCCTGTACCCATCATTATTTGCATCACTCATTAGTTAAAGCATGTGTCTGCCATCTAGTGGTACAAGAAAGGAACTTCCACACTTTACTCAACCATTTACAGTTCGGATGTTGACAGCCAAGTACTGCTCAAGTACGGCTTCATATTGTATTATTAGTTCTATTTCTAAAAGTATATTTGTGCTCTAGAATAATCATAACAATATACAATTTCTTATATCATTTATCTGTAAAAGTATCAGCATGTAAGACCTGAACATGTTTAAACTAGACTTAATTTAAACAGGATTATTCTATGCACACAGATCTAAAATAGTAGCATGGGTTCAAAATGGGTAGTTTGTATTGTATGTATAGGTATATAAATAATAAGTGATCTGCGCCAGTAAATGTTCAATGGAAGCTACTAGGCACTCAAATCACAGGTATAATACATAAATAAACAAATATATAAATATGCCGAGCTGTGTGCAGGTATATCTTATGAAGAAACACACACTAAATTAGGACTAAATGACAGGTAGTTCAGCATGCCCGTCTTTTTAAGATGGAGTCCAGTCAAAATATTATATTACAGTATATTGTATTACAGTTTGATTACAATGGGGAAAAGTTGTATCCTCTCTCAGGTTTGTATCGCTGTATTCATATGGGAATTTTTCCTTCACTTCCATTTCAACATGTTTTATTTTTCAAGGTAAAATACACAAGTAGTAGCAAATCATAAAAAGAAACGGTGTGTCGCCTAGGTGGTAGGCGGCAAATAACATCATATGAAGGTATGGGGGAAGGGGACAAGGAGAGGGAGATATGCAGTTTACAGTAGAACTGGTCAAATAGGACTACAGGGGCGACAAAACCATATTTGCTTCTGTAGAGGTAGCCAGTGGAGGGGGAAACGAGAGAAGAAAAGTGGAGGAGATTAGACAGGAAAGAGCAGTGGTGGAAAGAGTCGCGGAAAGTGGAAGGCTGGAAAGTGGAGATCTCTAAAGAGGTGGTCAGCGGCAGCAGGGTCAAATGGGGAGGAAGTAGAGTATACAGAGGCCAAGTGATCCTGAAATGACTTAACGATATTAGATGGATTGGCGGTAACCCTTTTCACTCACTTCCTATGTCGCTGACAACACAGGACATAATAGCTATAAAAACACTTTGGAACAGTGGGGGAGGTTAGAATCTTTATCAGCTTTGTACTGGTCTACGTGTACTCACTGGAAATGTCCATGCCTGAAATAAATTACATTGTAAAGTGTTCTTGTGCTGTAGGAGATAAAGAGGACATTTATAGGTTGCCACTTTTGTCCTCCTATGCTTGTGAAAGTGCACTGTTGGCGCTATAAAGATCCTGTATAATAATAATAATGTGTCTGGCTATGGTTGGAATCCAGTGGCTTCAGTATTTTGAGTCTCTAGCCTAGAGAAATTGAAGTCAGAACTCCTGTAAGACCTAGTGTCTTATTTCGTGCAAAAAAAAAAATAAGACACTGTCTTATTTTCGGGGAAACACGGTAGCTGTTTAGAAAGTCAGCAGTGGCAAACCTTTTTTTTTCTGGAGAGTTTTCACACATAGGGGGTGATTTACTAACCTAAACACACGCACGCACCAGGTGCGTTGGATTTTTACACAGAAAAGCGTATACCAAAAAGTCTTTATAAGCATATTTCCACTAATGCCATATATGGAAAAATCATGCACATGATGCATATATAATGCTGCTTCACAGTTTAGACAAAAATAGTTAGCTCATGCATTTACATTCCTGCATTCATCAACTCAAGCAACACAATGTAGAGCTAATTTACACAACATCACCTTGCAATTCATGCAGGGCTTTGCACAACACACCTGCTGGGTGTGTACACACTACAAAGGTGTCTAGATTCCACCCATAGATCATGCTGGGAGGGAACACACTACAGAGGTGTATACATGTGCGTGGTGTGTTTATAAGGTTAGTAAATCAACCCCAGAGGCTCAGTTCATAAAGCTTTACACAAGGATAAGAATCTTTATTTTCAGCCCTTTGACTGCAATTTTTGAGTCTCATTGAACTTTTGTATTCATGTATACCTGTGTCAATGCCTCTAATAAAGTACAGGATATCTTAATGTATCTGCCACAAAGGATGATTCTTTTCCTCGACAGCCCGAACCAAACTGTGTTCGCAGATTGCATTGCATTACGCTGAAGTCTGCACATTTAAATAATATGGGACCATAGGGGTGATCGACCCTTTACAGAACAAAAAGGATTTTCTCCTAATTCAGGTTTTATTGATGATTTATTTTACTGCTAAACAATGACTATTGATCTGCAATATAATGATCTAATTGGCAGCAGCAGTGCATCATTTCATCTTTTATGTTCACATTTAGTCCCCACAGAGCTATTTTCTTTCTGCTCTTGGCTCATTGAGATCAATACTTGACAGCTTTGTAATACATTTATTTAGTCCAAGTTACAAACTGCACAGGAACAGGTCAAAAAGGTGAACATCTTGGAAAACGCTTGATAATTGTCAGTTTCTGTAAAGCCATTAGGATATGAAACCTTAATGTTTATTATTTCTGTTTTTATTTGCACTGTTGTTTCATCATTTTTTTTTCATGTCTCACATAAAGACAATGGGGGAAATTTTAATTTAAAATGTAAAAATTGTACTTAGGTTCCATTTACATATGGCATTTAAAACCGCGCGGCACAAAAAATGCACAAATCTTAACATACATATCTATAGTAATAGCCACAAACATGTGGAATCCACCCATAAAGTCATGCCTGGACTTCTTTGCGGGAAGTGCGTTTTTGTACCGCGCAGACGCCGCCCTAGTGTGAACAATGCACATTGGAATGCATTGTTCTTTATGTTTAGCTCGTTAACCGCTAATATGTGAGGGAAGCCTCAGAAAGGGAATTATTTAACGAATATGGTCACCTTCTTGGACTTCCCCGAGGGGGCAATATGTTGACAAGATCTCACGTATGCGTGGTAGTGGCAGTATAGACCAGTCAATAACGTGCATGTGCACGATCTGTACCACCATTTTGGCGGCTGTAATATTTAAGTAAAACGCCATACTACGCATCCATTCTTCACAATGTGTTTTGTGGGGTATGGCTACTGTATACAGTACTGCACATACATGTGGAAATATGGTGTTGGTTTTACTGAGCATCCCACATCTCAGCTCTTCTTATTGATGCAAACATCCCCATATTAACTGGAACGCCATCTTGGAGAAGTAAAAGACCTGCGTATGCAGAATCCTATAACTACAGTTGATCCAGAGAAAGGCAAAAAGAAAACTTTATAAAGCATGGTCCAATTTGCTCCAACTGGAAAAAATAATCCTTAGGCGTATACTTATCCCAGCTCAGTGACTAAACCAGCATTGAATTCAAAGCATCAGCATGACGGTCAAGCATCTAGGATTTTCATAAACAGAGGTCAGCAAATTTAAAACAACATACTTCTCCCATGACTGGTTACCTTTAGTTTCTGGTTCATTGTATGTCCATTTGTTAGTGTATGCATCCAAGTCTGATCAATTTAAACCTACCCCACTGAACCCTACTTTAACCAGGGCTACGTCAGTGCTACAGTTTGAATTTAAAACGTATTTGTGTGAAGTGTGAAGTTAAGTCATGGATTGAACAGAAATATGAACAATTATAAAATACTTTATTATTTCATAATAAAGTAATTATAAAATAATTTCTTTGTGTGTATTTGATTCCTATTCAAGAGAATTACTTTATATATAGTCAATATAGGCACAGAGGTAAATTTTTTTAACATTTTCTAATGGTGGTGTGCCTCGTGATTTTTTTCATGAAAAAAGTGTGCCTTTGCACAAAAAAGGTTGAAAAACACTGCCCTACACGAATAGTGTAAGTCAGTCAGTGTATGTATGTTTGCAAAGCCAAATAGCTCATCTGTTTTCATACCCACCAACAACCTGTCCCTCACTGCTGATGCCTTCCTCTGCCAGCAGCCTGTACCTTGCCACCACATCCTTTTTAATCATACATTCAATTGCATTCTGCCCCTCACTAAGTACTTCCTTAAGTAGGGTATACACACGTAGATTTTTGAACAAACGTTCTAATGAAAAATTCATTCATCAGACCTTTCGATAATACCATTAGAAGCTTGGCAATTGTTGTTCAAAATTTTGTTTGATTTTTATTTAACCTTTGATTGTGTAATGAATGGAGTGTTTTTTACATTTTTTTAACACTGCGATTGAAATCAATGATTAGAAAGTAATATGAACATTCCTTTCCGTTTCTTTAGCTAGCAACCTGTTCCGCACTGCCAATTCTGTCATCGCCACCAGTTCTTTCATGCCCTGGCAGCCTGCTTCTCATCGCTGACACTTTCTTTACCCATTACCCTCTTTTTTCTTTGAGGAAACCTTCTACCACTATTCACCAGTCCTATTGGCTGACTGCTTTCTCCACTGTTTGACAGCAGCTCTTTGGGCATCAACAAAATAGCATCCTCTGCATCGCTGATGGCTTCTTCCCTAGCAGCTTGTCTCTTGTTGCCAGTTTACTCTTTTCAAAAATTCTTCTATCACAGTGGCTCAACAACTTTTCTTTTTATGACCCCGTCTTAGCCATTCAGCAGAATCCTTTACATCACTCTTTTCTCTGCCAGCAACTTCTCTCTCGTAAACTATTCGTAAGAACTTTTCTTGCCACAAATTTTGCCTTGTGCCAGCAACCTCTCTCTTGGGGTAAACTCTGACATCTGATCTCTGCCAGGAGGCCAACCCCAGCCTCCTTCCTTGCCAACAGTTGCTTCCTTAGGCATTAGCCTGTCCCTCTATACCGACTCATTCCTGCTGATGAATCGTGGTGGAAGTGTTCTTAACTGAATGAATTGGTGATGAGGGACATGTTACCTGGTAGTAAGCCAGTCTCCTTTACCTTGCTAACTCCTTTCTCAGCACAATCCTCACTAAAGCACATAAAGAAACCACCTTGCTCCATTTTATCTTTGGGGAAATAATAATAGTGAACAGACAAGGTGTTCTGTCATTTGTTTCCTCAAAGGAGTGTTGGCTAGCCATAAACATGAGACCACCACTTCATCTATTGTGTCTGTGAATGTTCCCATCCATCCAGGTCATGGTATATCTGTAAAAAATTTGTCAAGGCAATTGAAATGGTCGGATGTCCAGTGAAATGTTTTCAAGAAAAATACAGCAAGTCCAGTTGCCTTTACTTATTTTTTACAGATACACTTCATCTATTGCCTGGAATCTGATATCTATGGATACAGTCAATCAAAGATCTTTCAAAACTAAAATGCTAGAGGCTACGGGCAGAAACATCTTTTAGCTTCTTATAGCTTATGACATCATGAATTTTCATTCCTGCTGTACTTGGTCATGTAAACTATATGAAAACAATTCAACAAGGGAAAATGAGATCCCATGGATTGACCTAGCAGATGGACCTGAGAGCTCAGGTTTTGAGATGTCAATGCCAAGGTCCCTAAGATGTGATGATAGTTGACTATTTTAGTATCTAGCTTTAATTTCAGTTATGTGTAAGTTGCCACTATATGTAAGTCAGAATAAGATCTGAAGTATTAGTTGTTTTCCACTGTTGTGTCCCTT
The DNA here is from genome assembly GCF_000935625.1 of Nanorana parkeri. Classification (NCBI taxonomy): domain Eukaryota; kingdom Metazoa; phylum Chordata; class Amphibia; order Anura; family Dicroglossidae; genus Nanorana; species Nanorana parkeri. Next base: position 141,668 of record NW_017306848.1, on the reverse strand, counting down.
AAATGTAAGTAATGGTTTTAAAATGAAGATAGAGTCTAAAGGAAACTTTGCTGCATGTTGTCAGACTTCCTCTTCATACTTCACATTTCTATGATAAGAACAGTTTAGCCATATGTCAGAATGAATCCTATAGTTGTATATATTTTGATGTAGTTAGGTTTTAAAGTAGGACATATTTGTTGTAAACTTTTAATCAAATGCTTTTAGTTTTATTCCCCCTATTTCTCATTTGTCCCTGGAGAACATAGCAGTAGAAAAAGACTGGTTGTTGTAAATAATTTTTTAGCACAGAATGTGAGCGTGTTGGAAGCCTTTTTAATCTTTCATTGTCACAGCAGGTGGTTGTCATCCCATGTTGTAGCGAGCTGAACTCATGTGTAAAATCATGCACATTAATGTCATTCTAGATTACTTGGTTGCCTGTCCCTGTGACATGTCTATAATTTTTTGTCAGGTCATCCTGTCACCCTTACCCAATGCAGTTCTGCAACAGTAGGAATTTGATGCAGAAAAGTGGCTGAACGGTACAGACAGTTCACAGCTGTTGATTACAGCTAGACACTTGTATTGAATTTAACAAATTACATGTTTCACATTCTAATTCAAATGAAAGAAAAACTATAGAAAAAAATGTAAAACCAGCGAATTGCATTTGCTCTCCGTGAAAGATTAGAACTGTTTTGAGGTCAGAAAGTGTGTTCTGTAAAATCTGTTGCAGCCATTATCAGGAAGCTTTTCACATTGTTTTGTAGGACTTCAGCCTCTTGACATATAATTCAGTGGGAGCACACTGACCTACAAATTCTTAGGCTGAGGAGGATACCAGCATCCAGAAGGGTGGTGGGGGTGTCCAGCAATGTAGCATGAATTCCAAAATAAAAATCATAGGCACTCAACTAATGTCCCCTGAGTCAGTGTAATTGCAAATTCTTTTTTGATTAGAGTGAACCTTTATAACCTTCAGTGACACAGAAAGCATTACATTCAGTAAAGGAATGGCTAATGACAACCTCCTACTAGGTAGAAGAAGTTAGCAAAAATGTATAACTCATGCAAAAAATTAAGAAAGGCTGTGGAGCAAAGCTGTTTTATGCAATCCCATGAATTTATTTTAATATTCAATCCTATACACTATGAGAAGGGATTCAGGGTTTTTCAGCTTCCTGTTTCACTGTGGGATGCATCTGCCACGAGTTGTAAATTCAGCTGAACAGGGCTTGTTGCACCAGTGGGATACTACCCTGACCACACCGGAACCTTCCTCGGTGTTGGGACCTCGGCACACATTTCCATAGTCACCAGTGATATCTGATCTCCAACACTCCCAATTGTTATTTGTATTTATGCCACCAGTAAGATCTGCACTCCAGCACAGGTAGCTCATCCTAAATACCCACATCATCAGTGATATCTGCAATACCTGTGCCTATTCTATCTTTGCCCTGACACCTAGATGTCTGCAGTCTGTAGATTAAAGAAGAACTTCGGGCAAAACTCTTATTAACCTTTGCAATGGGGCTTCCTCCACACTGTAAGGGTAACTGCTCATTTTGGTTTAGGGAGGAAAATTAAAAGGTTATACTCACCCGACCCTCGAAGCTGGCTTGCTCTTAGACCAGTCCTTCCAACCTCTCTCCCCCTCTACTGCAGGGGTCTAAGGTCCTTGAGTCATCACATTCTATACATTGTGTATAGGTTGTAAGAGCACTGAGGGACATACCATTGTTGCACTGTAGGAGGAGACAGGTTGAAGGGCGCACAGTGACAGCCGTCTCCGAGGTGTAAGCATAACTTTGTTATTTTCCTCCCTAGACCAAAATGAGCAGTAAACCCTTGGAGTGCGGGGGTAGCCCCACTGCAAGGGTTGATAAAAGTTTTGCCCGGAGTTCTTCAAGGTTCCCTGTGCTGAGAAGATGTTGACCTATATTATATTTTATATCTTTTACAACATAGAGTGCGCGGCTGACAGCCATTGGTCTAAACTAATGACCGAAAGCCAATCAATGTGGTTCCTGATCTTGTGATCTCCATGACAATGAATCATGATGCTAATGTAGGTCTGTTCACCAACAAACCTACTCACTCCAGTTGCCACAGTGTCTCTCACAGATGCAGGCATGATAATAGCTGACTCTGGCAGGCCTCAGATATCACAGTGCAATGCAGGGAGTAAAAAATTGATTTAAAAACCGTTGTGTGTGCATACTGAAAAAAATGTGTCCATTTGGGCATTGACATTTCATTCATTGATTTCAATGTCATAAAGTGGTTATTAATGAAGCCAATCTGAGTGTTATAAAGAAGGAAACCTAAAACTCCCAACTCCCCAGAACAACTTTCATAATCTCATAGTAAAGTGTACTAAGGTGTTGTGTAAGCTTTGCATGATCTTCATCATGTACCTACATTTAGGTTGAAATGTACAAAACATTTTACAAAACAAAAGAGAAATTTTGATTTCAAAGAATGTGACCAACTTGTGATCTGCTAATTTAAACTCTTCACCATATCCAGTCAGTATTTCATAAACTCCTTTGGAGAGATCTTGGTGCTAGATCCTGAAGAGATCTAATACACCTGCAGATGATTCCAACCACCACCAGCCACAGGCAGAGACTCTAGCAGTGTCGGTCCCAATGTAATTCATATGGTTTATTGATGCAAAGCGTACAGTGACTTCCATGTTCTTTTTGGTGTGCTTAGAAATGTAGTGAAATTGTTTCCTACAAACCAGATCTCCTATATTTCTCTGGGCACTCGACATGCATTGTTTTATCGATTCACGGGGGGTGCAGGAACAAAATTACACAGCAGTAGCACATTAGTCACATGACTGCACTTGCATGCGCTTCGCTGAAAACATAAATAATATTTTTATTGCAGGTTACGGCAGGAAAATGACATGGTGGATTCTGCTCCACAGTGGGAAGCTGTTTTAAGAAGACAAAAAGAGAAGAACCAGGCTGACCCCAACTACAGGAGATCCAGACATCGTTCTCGATCGTACGTTAAGTGTATTCTGGCTGCATTTAGAGCTTTCCGAAAGCTCCCTTGTGTTTGTTTAGACACCGATGAAAGCAATGTTTTGCAGGTGCATTTATTTACATGCACTTACCTGTTGAGTGCCAGCACAAACCCCTGTCCCTGTGGGCAGGCTGCACAACGCCACATCCTCATATGGTTTCATATTTTCTGCAATTATCAGAAAGGATTTAAATTAACGTGTATTTCCACTTTTGCAGCCAAATTGGGATAACACCTACTCTATATTTGTTATATGTTTCCATCCACATAGAATACATAAAAATTACAAATTGCTATTTACCTCTTTCCTTGCTGAAAAATCTTGCTTAACTTTTCCCTTCTATGTAATGTTAAGGAGGGGGCGGAGGAGTTATCTTTACCATAATTAACCCTGTCTGTACTGTGCGGGCAAACCTTCTTTATCAATTGTAAACTGGATGTGCGGACTGTCTTCTCTAACAAGGGGTTAAAGATCTCAATTCTTGGGTGGTACAGTGTATGTTAATGCTGCCTATAGAGTCTTATGTATAATCCGGCTCTGAAGAAACAACTAGAAAGTAAAGTGCAACTGAAGCCAAAACATGTTTTTTAGTTTTGGACAGAGTGTAAAGGGATAAAAACATCTGAAGGTTTTTATTGCTGTCTCTGCCCTCATTAGGACGATTCACTCACTGTTTGTCCTGGTGACCGTTATCACTGAAAGTGAAAGAAAATCCCAAATTTTGGGTTGTCATCAGTACAGGAATAAATGGGAAATCTTCCAGTGAGGACGCTAGCTCTGTTGACCTTGCAGACCTTTTTTCAAGGGATTTCCTGTTGTAGTTATCAGACAGGAATTTTAGGGGAAACTCCCCAATGGGACACAGATGGCAAAACAAAGCTGACATGGGTTATAATCCTCCCTTACTCTATCCACAAATAAAAACAAAAACAAATTGGGCTTCAGTTCTACTTTAAGAAATATGTTTTTTTAAATTTTATAGGTCTGCTGTTCAAATGTGAACGTGTAACAATTACATCGTGGGGTTTCTCAAATTTGACTGCAAGGTGGAGTTACACTGTAAACCAAGCTTTAATTCACTAATCAAAATGATTGTTTTCTTCTGATGGGTACATGACCCCCAATGATGTTGTACATTCCCCAGTCTTTAGCACAGTCTCATGATATATTTGCACTTTATGTGATACATATATGTAACTGCTAGTATCTGCATACGCATGTTAACACATGTACTAAGCAATGTATAAAACCATTTTATTGACATATCTGCCTTCTCGTGTGTTGATATTGGCAGGAACACTTGTCCTTCATTTTTAAATCTGTACAGAAACAATCATTTTATTTTATCGACTTTGATATCTGACGTAGTCCTTCCCCTGTCAGCGGTTAATCACAGATCTATCATTGTGAATTACATGTGATCCTGCTAGGGCTGCAGCTAACGTTTATTTTCCAAATCGATTAGTTAGCCGATTATTACGTTCGATTAATCGGTTAATCGGATAAATAAATAAAAATGGCTCCAGTGATGGTCTACTAGTTTGTATTGAGATTGTAGTTCATCACGGGAGCAAGCTTGGAGCGGTGGAAGTAAAAAAAAAAAGTGTGTCATGCAATATAGTACATTAAACTGCGGCGCAATGCAGAATACCAGCAGCTTTAGAGGAATACAACAAATCCCAGCAATAGTACATTATGCTATAATGTACTATTGCTGGGATTTGTAGTCCTCTGTAGCTGCTGGTATTCTGCATTGCGCTGTATATAATGTATTATTGCTGGGATCTGATGTATTCCTCTATAGCTGGTGTTATTGGAGAGGATGGGTATGATGGTGGAATGGAGTGCAGAGGACGGGTATGATGATGGAATGGAGTGCAGGGATGGAGAGGACAGGTATGAAAGTGAACATGCTGGATTCCTTTAGTAGGCCAACCCTAGTATCTCTTTAAAAAGGATAATAGCTAAATGTACAATTAAAATACACATATGCAATTTGTTATTGTGATTCTCTATAGTCATCCTTGTGGTTCACAAACAGGAATATGACTTCTATTTTATGGCTCAACTTTGCAGCTTCCTCTGTTACAGTGGACAGCAAATTAGCAGTGTGGTGATGCTGGTTCACGGTCCAGTGAGTAGGTTAAAGGGCGACAATGGAAGCTGCAATGCTGAACCAAGGTGGTGTTGGAATCACAAGACTGCATGAACAGAATTACAATTCCTGCAAATCATCAGATGACAAATGTGTTTTTAAACTCTGTATTTAGCTGTTAGCTTGAAGTTATGGTTTCCTATTTAGTTTTCTGAAATGAAATGTAGGTATGACTACAAGTACATGTATATTTTAATATCGGATACTTTTTAAAGCTGTGTTTATAGACATTCACGCAAGCATGCATGTAGAGTATGTAAAAGCAAGCAGAGAATAGCAGATACATTGCAGCAAATTTTTGCCATGGCCATCCTGACCCAGTGATTGGGTCAACCTGCTCCATTAGTTGCTAATTAGGTTGTTCAGTTTTGTCAAGTTGAACTGTGCTATACTTAGCTGACCTTCCCTTTCAGTTCTAGTTACTGTGGTCGAGGGTATATTTTTTCTTTTGGTTGTTCATATACACATTTTAAGCAGTACTATGATGTTGGTTTAGTTAGTTTTCTTCCATTCTTTACACAAGTCTCCATATACGAGCCTTTACTGCCGCTTGGCATTAATATCAAGAAGGATCTTTTATCCATATGTGTGTGCCTTTCCTGGACAAGATCTTTCCAGATTACTGGCTGACCTCATTGGCAATTTTCCAATTTATGAGCCTATCCAGTACATATCCTATCAATTTCGATCCTTTTAATGCCTTAGCACATGTCTTAGCATTTTGCTTGAGGAAACTTTGGTCTTCTAAGTGGAGCTTACAAGACTGAAGTTCCAGGACCAATGGTGATAGCTACAACAATTTTACCAAAGGGTGGATATTTCTCCAAGATTAGATGTCAACCCAAAACTATTCATTGAGTTCTAGGTATACAGCCTACAGTAGTTGTGTGTAAGGGAAAATTATTTTACCTTCAGACAGATGGCGGGAGAAGTAGAGGAGATTGCAGGAGGACGTTCATGGCACTGCATCAGAATACTGAGACTGAAACATGGATGATAACTATTGCTTCATATTTATTATTCAGCTACGTAAAATACAGATGTAACATGTAGAGCCCATTCACATTTTCAAAAGTATTAATTCATGTTGCATTGTGTCTACCCATTGATTTTCTATGAACATGTAATGTACCTGGCGTATGGTGCATTGTGTGATAGCATGCATTAATAGCATGGTATCGTGCCATTAATGCAACGCTATGGTGTAAATGGGCCCTTAGTGTCAGGGCTTGAGCTCATGGGCAGTAGGTACGTTGTATATACATAGTAAAGACACTGTAGCCTGTTTTCTGTAGTGTTTCCTTCCTTCATATATAAGTCGTGTATAACTTAGAAAACTTTTTTCTTTTTTTCTAAATAAGGAGAAGCCCAGATGTCCAGGCCAAGGAAGCATTATGGAAACACATTCAGTAAGTAGTTATTGTTTTCTTTGATATGATATAAGCTTTCTGAACAAGCATGAATTCTTTAGATTTCAAACATGAAATGGTTTTACCTTGCTCATTATCTTTTTGATTTTGTGTATTCTAATAGGAGGACTAAATCCATCCGCCCATTACTATTTACATTAACAGAATGTCTTCATATAAGAATAGATAGGTTGCAAAATCGCAATTCACAGGCACATTTTGTAATTGTAGCTTCTTGTCCTGGTAAAACCATCTGTGGCAGAGATACCAATATAAGAATATGATGTGCAAGGTATTTTGTTAAAAGTATATGTAAACCCAAAAAGCTTTCAAGCTGAAGTTTATTCTGCTTATCTTTTGCCTTCCCTGATAACTCCCTCTGCCTTACATCAACATGGTAGTACAATTTTCGAATAAAACCTTTCTGTTTTTTATTACATACCTTAATTTTCTATGTAATGTGGGCAGCTCATGGTTGGTGGGAAACATACTTTTCCTTTCGAAACCCCCCCAGTCCTGATGTAAGCAGTTGACTGGTTCTTGGGAAGTATGCAGTTATCAAACTGCCTTGATGGGTGGGTGTGAGTCTGGAGGAGTGGGCATTCCTAGACAGGTTGCATTTTCAAGCAGTCTGCTCTAGGTAACAAACTTCTAGAAACAGGATGTCTTGCTGCACTCCTTAGCGAAACAACCCCAAACTGGGTGGGTGCTTCTAGTGACAACGGAAGGCACCGTGTAAATCACAGAAAAGAGGAATAATGTCACCAGCACACCGTTTTTGTAAATCAATGATCCATTTTAATGGCACATTGCCATCCAATACAAGTGCTTTCGGGTCCACATGACGATGTCATTCTGAGCCTGATGAAGGGGACCCCCTGTGGCCCTGAAAGTGCTTGTATTGGATGGCAATGTGCCATTAAAATGGATCATTGATTTACAAATATGGTGTACTGGTGACATTATTCCTCTTTTCGGCTCTAGGTAACACTCACATGTCCCCAACTTAACAATTTGCAGTTAAAAGCATAGAAAAATCAATTAAAGTGCTTACTTTTAACTTGCTAGAAAATGTGATTACTCCAGGAGAGTCAGGCCACTAACAGCCCTGCTTGCACTTTTTAGCCACGTCCTCCTCTGGGAGTGTCTAACTTCTGTTTGTGCCAATCCAGCTCCTCTGCCCCTCCCCACACCTCCCTCTTTTCTGTAGCTGCCAGGGAAGGAGTGAAGGGGAGTACTATAGACTAGACTATAGACACTTGGATTAACAGCTCTGAGTCTGCTGGGGCTGCTGGCATCAAATCCAAGATGGTGTCGCCCAGCAGTAGTCTCAGGGCTTTTGGATGTCCACATATGGGAAGCTTTTACAGGTAAATGACATGCATAACATATGGTAAAAGCACATATAAACATATGGGAAGATTGTTATTAAAATGAATGGTCTGGTGATAGGCTCTGTTTAACGTTCACATAAACCAGCATTTAAAAGGTTACCAAAGCCATGTCTGCATGGGGCTGCAGTAAACACACCCTATAATCATGGCTGACACCTGTCTATAAGAATCCTTAAAGTGTATCTAAACCCAAATCCAAAAATGCCATATATTGCATCTTACCAGTCCTCAAATGTGGTGGCTGCATTAGCTTCCTTTTTTTTAAGCTGATTTCCTTTACTTTTACCTGCTGATTCTGCCAGTAGCACACTTCTAGTCCTAGTATGGCAATTCTCACTCATCTTACTGTATCAGGACAACAGAAATATATTACGAATACAGGACCTTTCCCTCTTCTCTTCTCCAAAACATAGAGGGGCATGGTTCTGTAGTCCTTATAGCTAAAGACAGTGTAATTGATACCAGTCAACACAGGCAGAGAGCACAGGAAGTTATCAGCTTATGAGATTCACAACACAAGATCAGCAGGTTTTAACAAAAACCTCTCAACGGTACATTAAACAAACCAAAAGGGATCAAATGAAGGATCTTTGTTAAAGGAGAACTATGGGGTCAGGGTTTTTCCCCATAATTCTCCCAAGGGTTTTTTCTCTGCAGGGATAGCTCAAGAAGTGAGCGAGCGACGCTATGTGTTCGCTCACTTCCCGATCTACTGAGCCGACCTGTGACAGTTTCATGGTCACAGGTCGGCTCAGATTATTAGGCTGAGTGAAAATCGCTTGCCTCATAATTCTCCTTTAAGGTTTACATTCCCTTTAACCTGATTGGTTACTGTTGGCAACACACTTTTTTTCCTGCAGACATTTTCCTTACAGGGAACACAGTATTTGTGTGATGAAACATCAGAAAATGAAATGAGAAAAACAGTGAAATGTTTTGTTTACCAAATGGGATTGCTTCATAATTTAAGTACAGGTGTTTAAAGGTTATCGCTGCATAATGTGCTCAATTCTATTCCATTTTCACTTCCTAGCTGTGGAATTATTCAGAATGTTGATATGGAGAGTGCCATTAACGTTGATTTCTGAACATTTTACAGGAAGGAACTTGTCGATCCCTCAGGCTTATCCGTAGAACAATTAAAGGAAATACCATACATGAAAATAGAGTAAGTCAGTTCACCTCATGTGCACCAGAATGGCTTTTATTTTGTACTGAATTGAAAAATTTAATTGCAAACAGAATCATAATATATTATATATGTAAGTATGCCGCCATGAGAGTGAAAGAGTATTTCAAGTGGCACTAAACTCTTGAATATTTGACAAGGAACATACGCACCAATGCACTTTTTAGGTACCCACTATAGACGCTATTTTGTTTAGAATGTTTTATTAACAGCAATCGATGTAAAACATATAAAATAAATAAAAACATGGCTACCTTGAAAAATATTATCGTTTCACTATATATCATCCTTTTTACTTCCCATCTATAAAGTAAGGTGAGTATTTACATTATCAATTGACTATACATATTGTTACATTCATTCATCTGAATACCCCCACTGTGATGTAACAATTAATAATATGTATATTCAATGGATAATGTAAATACTCACCTTACTTTATAGATGGGAGGTAAAGGGACGATATATAGTGAAACGATAATATTTTTCAAGGAAGCCATGTTTTGATTGATTTCGTATGTTTTTGTATGTTCTAAATTGATTACCTAAAAGTCAGAGGGTGGGAATGTTCCTTGTCAAATCTTATGTGTTACCCCAAGTACTTAACCCACCATATTTAGTTTTATTGTGTACATGCCACTAAACTCTAAAAAAAAATGCTGAGAGGTGGAGATTTTTTGGCAAAAAAGACATGCAAAATCTCCTCGGCCAAAAAACGTCCTCCCTTTCCTCTAGTACTCCTCTGAGTACACTGTATCGCGCATTCGCCATGCATTGTTTACTTTTGACTCCAGATATAGAGAATGGGTCAAGTGCTTCAGACAATGTAACTCCTAAGTGCATACGCAGGAGTTACAACATCAGTGACTGATCAATGCCTGGAGCTGATGCCTGGGAACCCATAACTAGTGGTAGGGTACAGAACCTGCAATGACAATGGAGAAGTGCACAGTTGTAAGGTAAGTGTGCCATAAGGTGCAAGTATGCTGTGAAGAATTGCACATTCTGCATAAAACACACACTGCACACAGCAGTGGAATACTGCTTGAAGCGTGTAAATATATATTTGTGAATAGTATTATTATTTTATGTACAGAGCAGCTAACAAGTTGGTGCTTTATAATGGGATAATGATAATGATGAAAAAAAAAAAGTTTCCTTTTTCATTCATGAAGGGAGACAAGATTCAGAGACATTTGCATATACTGCTGCCTACAGGAGGATTTGGGCATTGGCAAATAGATTTGTTACCAGCCTGGTATAACTCTTTCCACTACCAGCATGTCTTAGTTTTCTGCTAGTGGCCTAGTAGAATGGACTTCCTTTCTCTAGTGAGAAATGTTTAACTGTTTTACTGCCCATTTTTTCTTTTTGTTCAATAATTTTTTCTTCAGTCTAGACGCTGCTTGAGCTGGTCTCCTATGCAGCTTTCCGGATCAACGTATCCTTATCAACAGCTTTGGAGACTGTACCCAGAAACCGCTGGACTAGATGCTTGCGGGGCCTGCCCGGAATGTTATTTTCAGGCAGCAGAGTGCTTTCCAGGTGCAGAACCATAGCAAAGCCTCTGGTGTGACCCAGTCTCTGAAGACTTATTAATGAGTAGGCCGTGTGGGCTATGTGGGCTACTATTACGGGATGCACAGGAGTTCAAATGGTGCCACATCCCAATATGTATCGATACAAGAAAAAAACAGACTTTTTAGGCAACACCATGACCACTTCATTTGTATTAAAAATAATATTTTGTTCTACAAATCTCTCATAAAATCACATGATCATAATAAAAACATCATAAAAGTGTATGAGCCTATGCCTTACACAGACCCGCAACTCCTCAATATATCATGTAGTTGAACCTGATAAACTGTGTATATATCATACAAATACCATTAGAAGTAGGGCTGTTACTGATTAAAATTTTTGTGTTCGATTAATCGAAATTCTTTTTAATCGATTAATTGATTAATTACAACGCACATACAGATCCAACTACATTGGCCTATACACATACAGCACAGCAATGAAGTAATAAAATGAACTGGGATCACACTAATCCAGCACGTTATTAATCTCACGTGCCCCACTCAATATGGCCGCCGCTTGAGTGGGGCAACTCAGAATAATAACGTGCTGGATTAGTGTGATCCTAGTTCATTTTATTACTTCATTGCTGTGCTGTATGTGTATAGGCCAATGCCTTGGCTGGCGTTAGTGCAGAAAGTTAAAAAAAAAATTTGAAATCGATCAAACAAATTTTAATCGATCAAAAAGATTAACGATTAATCGAGAAATTAATCGTTAATTTGCACAGCCCTAATTAGAAGTACATGTTAATAATAATTATACAGGTTTCCATGGAGGGGAGCTATTTAGTTTATCAGGTTCAACTACATAATATATTGAGGAGTTGCGGGTCTATGTAAGGCATAGGCTCATACACTTTTGAGTGAGACTAAACAGGTTGATGTTTGTATTATGATCATGTGATTTTTATGAGAGATTTGTACAATAAAATATTATTTTTAATACAAATGAAGTGGTCATGGTGGTGCCTAAAAAGTCAGTTGTTTTTTTCTTGTATTGATTTGTGGGCTACTCTATTATCTACTCTATCTATTACAATCGTTGGGCGCCATTATTATTTCCATTTTTCAGTTGGTCTCCATGGAGAGGGTTAAAACGCTGAGGAATTGAGTGTTTCATCACTACACGGAGTGTTGCCCATGTGTGTACTCTGCACACCTGTCAAACATTAAAGGAATGGACAGAACTCATGGCAGTAGTTCCAGCTTGATCCATATTAATCCCATATTTGTAAAGCATTTAGAGTTCATGCTCACAGCAGGACATTGTGCTCCTGTCCCACTGCTCAGCCACAGTAGATCAGAAGGAGATTTGCTTTTTTTGTCTGGATGAAGTTTGAGCTGTAGGTGTGTCTCCATTAGAAAGACCGACTCTCTTTGTCATTCCTGATGGTTCCCTTAAAGGGGAACCAGCTTCTCGTTCTACCATTTCTCATTTGCTGTGACAACTCATTTAAGCTTATGGTCTTAAGGATTGGGTTCCACCATTTCCTGTCAAGGTGCATTTCCTAGATCTGTGAGTGTTTCTCTTGCTTTTTTGACATCAGGCAACTGATGCAAGGCTGCTACATGGTCATCTGTTCAAATGTTCTTTAGGTTTTACCTGGTGATGCCAGCTTTGGGCATAAGGTTCTTCAGATGGCTATTTGAACTGCAGGCAGTCCCCAGTTTGGGCCTATTCATGTTTTATTTTCGGTGTTTCCCACCCCTCAGTTGAACTGTTTTGGGACATCCCAAATGTCGCTGAATCCTGTGTACCTCAATGAACAATAAAAAACTTGAATTTTTCATTCACTGTAAAATCCTTTTCTTCAGGTTTATTGAGGGACACAGGTCCCACCCCTCTGTGTTTATGTCCTTATTCTCGAGCACTACCTCAAACTGAGGCATGCTGGGAGTCGGAGGAGGTTACATCAGCCCTTACCACTGTTTTTTTGTTTGCCAGTATCCAAATCCTCCTGTAGGCAGCAGTATTAACCAATTGTCTCTGAATCCTGTGTCCCTCAATTGACTCGAAGAAACGGATTTTACTGTGAATACAAAAATCCTGTAAGATGCTTAATGATCTTTTTAAATTGCAACCCTGAATGCAGTTATTTTCATTTTAAAATGTTTGCGGTGTTTTGTTTTTTAGGACTCAAGGTGACCCAATACGTATTAGACACTCCCATTCCCCCCGCAGTTTTCGCCAATACAGGAGGTCCCAGTGCTCTGATGGTGAAAGATCTGTTCTGTCAGAAGTCAAGTAAGTTTCTCGGGGTAGTGGTGTTAATCATGTAATATTCCAGTAAGACTGAGAGCATCCATAATACCCAACATGATAATGGGAGAAAGCCACTCAGTATGGAATAGTGTTACTGAATGGCAATTCCAGTAGGGTAAAGCATAGAGAGAATCCACAATACCTAACAGGGTGAGGGGAGAAAACCAGTGGTGGTTCCGATTTTCCATTCAAGTAAAGTAAAGCATTGTGCCTGATGGCTATATAATAAAAAGAGCAAGATTGATGCACCCCAGTGTGCAGTATTCCTTTGAGATGCAATTGTGAGCAGCTCCTATGGAACCAAGCCACTTGAGATGTGGATATAGAGTGCGGAGAATCCCACCTAGAATACATACACATATAATATTGTTGTGTGTGGTGAATAAATATAATTGCGTTTTCTAGAGCAATGCAGTTATGAAGGATAAGTTACAGAAATCATCCAACATGAAGGACATGTAATCCATTCGGTATATAGAAAATGTTGATTTGTAATAATTTTCCACAATTTGTTGTTTTGAGAAAATCAGTTTTTAGCAATGACTTCTAATAACCTACTACCTTCTAATAACCTACAGAATGCTGGATTCAGAAACATTGATTTCAATTAATCATTATGTCAAGAATGGGCTCAATTATTTGCTAAATACTGTATAGGCACTCTAGAAAATACTTTAGTTACTGAAAAATTCCTTTAATAAATGTCCTAATCACAAGTGCCACCAGTTTTGCGCTGACTGGCTTTCATAAAATATTTGTAAGCAATTGGAGTGATGTGCAGAAGTATTAATCTCCTTGGACTTTACCACAGTGTCTAGTGTCACAGCCTGGAAGACAAATTGATTTAATTTGTATTTTTACCATGTGGCATCATAGCAACTGAACATTTTAAAGGTGCAACATTTCCTAAAAGTTAAGTAAACTTAAAAGCAGCCTCCAGCTCATTACTTAAAGGAATCATGTTTGGCTACAATTACAGCTGTGAGTCTTTTGTGGTATGTCTCTACCAGCTTTGCCTATCTAGAGCCAACATGTTTCCTATTCTTTTGTGCAATCACTCTATCCCTGGCAGATTGAATAGAGCAGGAGTAGGCAACCTCTGCACTCAAGCTGTAGTGGAACTACAAGATCATGAAGAATTGCAAGACTCTGACTGCCAGAGTTCTAATTGGTATTGAGATTGTAGTCCATCAGGGGAGCGAGCTTGGTGCGGTGACTACTTTACAACACACACAGGGACCATGAGGAACAAAAGTAGCCACCCTCCAGTAGGAAGGACAGTGTCAGCATCAAATCAGAGATGATTTGGGGATCTACAGCTGAGTGATACACAAATAAGATACATTTTTGTTAGTACTTAAGGTACTTGAATGCATTTGTAAGATCTAACACCTCAGTTTAGTTTTACATGAAGTATTTCCAAATATTTGCAATAGGATTGAGGTCTGGGCCTTTTTAAGACCTTTAAGCATTTGGTTTAAAACTAGTTCAGTGTAACTTTTGCTGTGTGTTTGGGGCCACTAACTTGCTGGAAGGTGAACTTAATTCCCCATCTCATGTCTGCTGCACAATATAGGAGTTTTTTCTCTTGAACTAACCTGTGTTTATCTGCATTCATCTTGCCCTCAGTTGTGACCAGTTTTTCAGTCACTCCTGGTGAATGGAATCTACATGGCTAAATGCTAACATCATCATTCTTAATTGTGTGGCTAGTGTTGGCTTACTACCACATGCAATGTTTTGAGTGATGCCCAAATGCTCTATTTTGGTCTTATCAGACTGGACTTATTATGGGTTTTTGTTCAGCAATGGTTTTAGTCTTGGCACTTTCCATAAAGTGTTACCTAGCTTTTGGGTATAGTTGCCCCTTGAACAGTTTCTCCCATCTCATCTCTGGGTCTTTATAGCTCATTCGATGTTACCACTGGCATTTTGGCTGCTTCTCTGACTACAACCCTCTCCTGGTGCAAGGATTCCTTAGGCGGGCTCACAGTTGTGCCATATTATTTCCCTTTTTTTAATAATAGATTTCAGGGGATATGTTCAAAGCTCCTGAACTTGTTTTGATAGCTCACTGATCTTTGTAATGGTGTGTGTTTATATTTGCTTTTGAAGAAATACCTTCTAGAAACAGGTCACACTTTAATTATGTGACTGTTGAGAATAATTGAGAGCTTAATAAGAGTTGCACAGCAAAGGCAGTGTGTTTTCCTTCTAAAATATTTTTTTCCACTAGGCATTATAGATCATTAACATAAAATTCCAATTAAATCCATTTTCCAGGTTGTAACAGTGCAAAATATGCAAAAGTCTTTAGGTGAATATTTATGAAGCATTATTGCAGTTGTACAGTAAACTCTGTGTCATCCGGTATTCAACTAACCAGAACTCTCATCTAACCAGAACAATCCCCCTGTGTACTCACTGTTCTGCTCATCTGCGGCATGTATTATCCTGGGATGGATCGTGTTTCTATTTATCTTAATTTGTTTTAGGTGTGTTTACGTATCTTAATTTGCCTTTGATTACAGGATTTCAATATTAATATGAAGTCAATACAGAGTTTATGTTATGGGGTATGGCATTAGTTAGACCTATTTTTAAAAGTAACTCTAAAGCAACCAGAAACTACATTTATCGGGAATCTACCAATCCCTGTGGATGCCGGATAATGAGGAGTTTACGGTATATCGATTTGCCTAATTGTTTACTAAAATGCAGGGAGATCTTTTGGGGCTTGAGGAATGTGATATCCTTACTGGTGAATAGAGATTGTTCTTAGCACAAACGAATCTTAGCTCTGGATAATAAATGTTTACAGCGTCCTTGTACAGGAAAAGACTTTACCTTATCTTACATTCTTAAGGTGGCCATACACTGTACAACCATCGCAAGACCTTAGTCTTGCGATGGTTGTAAAGTGATTAAAAAAACGTAGGATCTGCCCATCTTGGACAGGCAGATCGCACTTTCGATCATCGCAAGGGGCGGGCTTCCGATGACTGCAATGCTGAACGGGCAGTGTGCGCGTGCGCACACCGGCCCGTTCGGCATTTGTCTCCCGAGCACCGTTCTAACCAGCCGAAAATCGTACGATTCTCAGCTGGTTTTCTAACATGCTCCTTAGACAAAAGACGTGCGACCGTACAGTAGAAACGGTCGCACGTCTTCGTTCACACTGTTCGATTCTCGTACGATCGCGGGATTTCCCGCGATTCTCGTACGAGAATCGAGCAGTGTATGGGCACCTTTATTCTCCTTGTTAAAGGTAAAAAATGATTCCCGAAAGATCCTTTTTCTTTCCTTTCACGTTATCTTATTTAGATTGATTGAAATCCTATTCGTGTTTATGCAACATCATCCAATCTGCTTTCTTTTCTCAGTGTGAAAAGTGATCTTGTGCCTCCTCTGGCTGTGACACGAGCCTCAGAAACACATTGCTCCAGTGGTCCCTCTTCTCAGCAGGTTAGTACATTTCATATAAGTAGGCAAATAAACCAAGACTGTATAACTCATTATAGGAAGAGATAGAGTTAAAGAATCAGTACAACCAAAAGTAATATTTGAGCTATAAGGTGGCGCCTAGTGGGATGAGCCAGCCCCTAGTTTACTTTTGAAGGTCCCTAAAGAAGACAAGAGGCCACCACCTGAGATTGAAGGAAAAAAAGTTTTAACCTCAAACTGCATCATAGATTTGGTAAAACTGTGGATCTCTCTTCCCCAGGTGGTGGTATCAGCTAAGAGTATATACATATTCAGAAAATCGTCTAGATGTCTTCCTCAGGAAATGCAATATACAGGGGTATGGGAATTCTTAGTGATGCACGCACGCACGCACACACACACACACACTGAATTGGATGGGCCTCTGTCTTCAGTCAACATTAACAACTACAGTATGTAACTATGTAACCGCCTAAGTAAATATCAGTGTTCTTATTAGGACATATTCACATCAACTGGAGACAGGCCTAAGGAAGTATTTCATTCAAAATGAAACTTCTGTTTCGGGGATGCCTAAAATCTGACTTGTATGCCAATGTAGACTTTTGTGGAAACGAGCCAACCACACAAGCAGGAAATGACATTTCTAGGGCATATTCATCAGCAGTTGCAATATTGAAAGGAAGCAATATTTTGCATTTTCCCAGTTTTAGAAAATGACAGCAGCTGCACATTGTAACAGGAAGGTATTTTTTACATTGAAATTTAATTACAAAATAACATGTCTAGCAGTTATATATATGTATTTTTCATATGAAAGTGTTCCTTTAAACTAGGGTTCGGGAACAGTCCCATCTGGATGCACCCATCCATTGCCAAGTGAGCAGTAGATTGTGAATGAATTTGCTGTCTGTACTGTCCCTCTGATAGGAGTAGTGACAGTAGCATCACTACTTTCAGATTAAAGCTCAAACAGCAAGGAGAGGAGGAGAGACCCGGGAGGAGGAGCAAGCTGCATCTCCTTCCAAAGAGTACAAATGAGTTCAGGAAGATTAAAACTTGCTGTGGCTTTCTAATACAGACAGGTAAGCTCAGGAGGAGGAATTTGCTTGCTCAGAGGCTTCCGAGAGCTAGGGTAACTGCAGTGCAGACTGTGAAGTTTTGACCAATAATTTTCCCCCTCGCAGCTCATTTGCCTTGCCTCCTCCAGCCAGGTTCAGACAGTCTGCATCCAGGGACGTACATCTGTACATGTCCACAAATATACATTCAAGGCAGTGTCCCCACAGCATACACCCACAGCCTGACATTGATTTGTACAGGTGAGCTGTATGCAACACTTGTGACTCCCAGGCACCCAGATCTGGCCATCTTTTACAATACACGGACCTCTGCACGTATGTGAAGGATCTCTTAGACTCTCGTTATTCTAATACCCTTACTTTTTAAGGGGACATGCTAGGTTATCTCCTTACAAAAAAAAGAGTTCTGCTCCCTGATGATGTTTGATTTCTGCCTTATTGCTTTAAACCAAAGATGGGCCCACATTCAGACCCCTCCACAGCTGTGGATTTATTTTTATTTTTACAGTTTGTCCATGCCATTATAATAGTAAGGATTGGGATATACAGTGCATTCAGAAAGTATTCAGACCCCCTTCACTTTTTTAATTTTGTTATGTTGCAGTCTGATACTACAATTATTTAAATTCTTTTTTTCTCATTAATCTACACTCAGGTCCCCATAATGGCGAACCGAATTTTAGAAATGTCTGTGAATTTATTAAAAAGTAAAAACTGAAATATCCCATGTACTTAAGTATTCAGACCTTTACTTTGTTGAAGCACCTTTGGCAGCAATTACAGCCTCAAGTCTTTTTGGGTATGACGTGACAAGCTTTGCCTGCATTGGGGGATTCTCTGACAATCTTCTGTGCAAACCCTCTCAAGTCAGGTTGGATGGGGACTGTCAGTGGACAGACAATTTCAGGTCTCTGCAGAGATGTTCAATCGGGTTCAAGACAAGGGTGCCCACTAGTTCGATCACGATCTACCAGTTGATCGCAAAGCAAACACTGGTAGATCGCGATCGGCTGACTGACCTGAGCGAGGAGAGAGAGCGAGAAGAGACAGCCGAGAGAGGGGAGACAGAGAGACAAAGAGGAGAGATCGAGAAGAGAGCGTGCACACGTGAGGGAGAGAGGCAGAAGTCCCAGTAACGATTTTAATGTGCTTGTTTTTTAAATAAAGGTGTTTTTACATTGGTAGATCTCATTGAGCCCGTCATTTAAAAAGTAGATTTCAAGACAAAAAATTGTGGGCACCCCTGCTCTACGACATTCACAGAGTTGTCCCTAAGCCACTCCTGTGTTGTCTCGGCTGTGTGCTTAGGATCGTTGTCATTTTGGAAGGTGAACCTTTGGCCCAGTCTGAGGTCCTGAGCAATGTGGAACAGGTTTTCATTGAGGATATCTCTGCACTTTGCTCCATTCAGCTTTCCCTCAACCCTGACCAGTCTCCCAGTCCCTGCTGCTAAAAAACACCCCCAAGCATGATGCTGCCATCACCATGCTTCACTGTTGGGATGGTTATGGGCAGATGATGATCGATGCCTGGTTTCCTCCAGACATATTGTTTAGAATTGAGGCCAAACTGTTCAATCTTGGTTTCATCAGACCAGAAAATCTTGTTTCTTACAGTCTGAGTGTCCTTCAGGTGCTTTTTTACAAACTCCAAGTGGGCCATCATGTGTTTTGCACTGAGGAGAGGCTTCCGTCTAGCCACTATGCCAAAAAGGCCAGATCGGAGGAGGGCTGCAGTGATGTTTGTCCTTCCTTTGTGCCATCTCCACACAGGATCTCTGGAGCTGTCAGAGTGACCATCAGGTTCTTGGTCACCTCTAAGGCCCTTCTCCCCCGATTGCGCTGTTTGGCAGGGCGACCAGCTCTTGGAAAACTCCTGGTTTTGCCAAACTTCTTCCATTCTAGAATTATGGAGGTCACTGTGCTCTTGGGAACCTTCAGTCCAGCAATGTTTTTTGTAGCATTATTGCCTTGCAATAATCCTGTCTCTGAGCTCGGCAGGCAGTTCCTTTGACCTCGTGGTTTTTGCTCTGATACAGTATGCATTGTCAGCTGTGAGGCTTTCTTTAGAAAGGTGTGTGCCTTCCCATATCATGTCCAATTTAATTTACCACAGGTGGACTCCAATCAAGATGTAGAAACATCTCCACAATTATCAATATAAATGGGAGGTGCCTGAGCTCAATTTCAAGTGTTGTTGCAAAGGGTCTGAATAGTTATGCCAATGTGATATTTCAGTTTTTTAATAAATTCACAGACATTTCTAAAATTCTGTTTTCACTTTGTCATTATGGGGTACTGAGTGTAGATTGAGACAAACAAATAAACAACTGCAGTAAAAGGCTGCAACATAACCAAACTGAAAAAAGTGAAGGGGGTCTGAATATTTTGTGAATGTAGTGTAGTGTCCCATAGACAAGCAAGTGCCATTCCTTCTGCTTCATGTAATGCTTCAAGTGCATGTTTACAAAGCTTCAGTAAAAAGATCACATTATGGTTTACTGGCATTGGAGGGAGAGGATGCAGGTAGGAATCGGATTCAGAAGTTTTGCATTTGGTTGAGAATGAAAACATGCATACATTGTGTGGCAACTTCTATTTGTAAATGACTACACTGAATATCTGTGTAGTAAAACATTGCATTCAGTCTTTCTATCTTCTATTTCAGAGAAGAAATGGATCCAAGGACAGCCTGATTGATTCCAATGCATCCCTTCACAGCAAAGATGGAAAACACAGTGTAAAGACAATAAAAACAGTGCAGACTTTACGCCTGAAGTCAGAATCTTGAACACAGACAACTTTAGGGAAGGTCATTATTTATAAACTGTCTGGGATCAGAACCCTCCAGGAACTTTATTTCCATGACAACATGAGACATTTTAGACTTTAAATTATTTGACATTGCCAGAGATTGAACCACAGCGACCATAAAACAGCAAAGCCATTTAGCTGTAAGATGGTGGACTTTGTAAACAGGAAATTGCAAGCATGGCTGGCATTTATCATTATGTGGAAATCAGAATTCAAGCTGGAATGTTGATTTTATTGTGGAGAAAGTATTAAAAGGAAGATTTCAGCTAAGCTTGTGTCACATGTCACCACCAATGTTACAATAGACTACACCACTACATATGCTGCTCCTATGCCATAGTCTGAACACTGCGTCCATTTGAATATGAAAGTCAATTGTTCTCATCACCTGATGTTTTTAAGCCTTTGAAGTTGGACTTTAAAACACAATTGTTTGGCACACTACTGCTACAAGTACTACTAGAGTTTTAGCCTGTAGATTCTTGTATACCAAGTGGAAAGTTATCTGTAAAAGTGGATTTTTTTAAGGATGTTTTTTGAATTTATTTTATTCTTGCAGTATTAAGAATCCAAAGTATTTAAAAATAAACACCACCTAGCCAAAAAAGGGTTTCTTGATGTTATCTATGGTTGTAATGTCATGGATTTATGTCACTTAGAGCAGGCCTTCTTAAACTTTCTCCACTCGTGACCCCTTTTTGGCCGAGGAAATTTTTAAGGGACCCCAACGTCGGTCGGTGTCTCCCGCCTCCCTAGCCTAAGTCGGTGTCTCTCTCT
>NW_017306848.1:106154-119891 GCF_000935625.1 Nanorana parkeri | reverse complement strand
GTCAGTGTCTCTCTCGTCTCGTCTTCTCTCCCCCCCCCCCAGCAAAAACAATCTAGCTTGGAGCCCACATCTCTTTGGCCACCTGGGCCCCTCAGACAAGTACCGGCCATACCCCCCTGATGGCGGTCCTGGCCGGGACTCGGATCGCAACCCCCTGTTAACTTGAGGGACCCCACATGGGGTCACGACCCACACTTTAAGAAGCACTGTCTTAGAGGACCAGAAAAGTAAAGCAAAAACAACTTAGGTTTCTGTGAATATAGCGAAGATTTTGTACCCTTGTACTTGGATTGATGATACAACTCATATTTCCTGGTGCCTGTCCATAGCAGCATACAAACGATAAGCTCCGCCCTTATCGTTTGTATGCTGCCATGGACAGGCACCAGGAAAGGAAAATTACTGGTAAGTATGATACAATTTTCCGTTTTGCAGAGCAGTCATGTCATTCAGGTCTGGATGAAGATTTGTGTGACATGTTTTGTTTCGGATGGGTTGCATGTTGAACTTTGTACATCTATCGTGGAAGTAAAATGGCATCCTCAGCAGACCCGCAATTTGTATAAGTGTTTCATTTCATCTTGTATCTGTGTATTGAAACACGGTAGCACACATGGAAAATACTGCAATTTACTGTCATTTAGCTATTACATTTGCTTCAGTATATATGTGTTTCTTAACCTTTTTGCAGTCAGGGCACCTTTTAAAAGAATGCAAAATCTTGAGGCACCCCATTCTGAAACGGTAAAAAAATATATATATATGTGCCACCTCCCTCCCCTCAATTCAATACCAAACCCTTATTCCAGACCAAGGTAAAGTATGGATTTTAAGGCTGGATCCCATGCAAAAAACAAACTGTTCCCCTCTTTGCAACAGTAGCTTCCCTCACATCAGAGGGCTTCCTTCACATCAGGGGCTTCCTTCATATAAGGAGCTCCCTTCACATCAAAGTCCCCCCTTCACATCAAGAGCTCCCAATCACATCAGAGTGCCCCCTTCACATAAGGATCCCATAACAAAGATTTAAGGCACTGCTGACAAAGCACCAGAAGACACCCCAGGGTGCTGCAGCACCCTGGTTGAAAAAGGCTGATATACATAATTGATATCATTGGCATATT
The DNA here is from genome assembly GCF_000935625.1 of Nanorana parkeri. NCBI lineage: Eukaryota > Metazoa > Chordata > Amphibia > Anura > Dicroglossidae > Nanorana > Nanorana parkeri. Next base: position 118,767 of record NW_017306848.1, on the reverse strand, counting down.
GTCAGACAAACATTCTAGTAGATTGCATGCTGAATGGAGCTTCTTAGCACAGCTCGTGAGAGATGCACATTGGATTTCAGCTTTGGAGTTTTGTCACACAAACTAGGTGTCCGTAACCCTCTGTATGGTAGGGCCATATAGCTCACAATGGTAAAGGCCAGCCGGCTCTGATTTCATCTGAGGTCAACCTAACTGAATATACTCAGAAATAATTACAAAACGGTTTGGGAAATTCTCGGTCATCAATATCTAGAAGGGAACTTCTGTTCTAGCACATACAGGGCTCAATTCATTAAACATTATCACATGAGATAACATGGTCAAGTGACCTTTTCCAGTGAAATATCGCATGTGATTAGAAAAAGGTGACTTCATTAAAAACAAATTAATGAACCCATTGGCTGTAAGATCACTTTATCCCTAAAAAACAAATGAAATCAACATAAGCCATATCCAGCATAAGGCCTAGATCAGTGATGGTGAACATTTGAGCCGGAGTGCCCAAACTGGATCACTAAACCAACTTATGTATCTCAAAGTGCCAACCCTTCAATTAGACCCAAATACTCTCAGGGGGGGGGCTGTGCAGTTCTGAGGTGGTCTGTACAGGCTCTCAGGTGGTCTGTACAGGCTATTAGTCTATTATGGCTTTTGGGTGGGCTCTGTGGTCTTTCAGGTGGTATGTATGGGCTCTCTGTGGGGCTGTGCAGCTCTCGGGTGGCCTAGAGGGTTTTCAGGTGGGCTCTCAGGTGGTCTGTTTGGGCTCTCTAGGGGGCTGGGTGGGCTCTCAGGTGGTTTATATGGGCTCCCAGGGGGCCTGTGCAGCTTAGGGGCGCCATGTGGGCACTCAGGGGAGCTGTGCAGCAATCCTGGCCAGAGTGCATGAATGCAGATAGGAAACAGCTGCCAAGGGGCTGCAGGGGATCAGCAGCAAAGGAATGCAACAAGGCATAGCAAAAAGGTGACGACTAGAATTGTATTTAAAACAGTGCAAATTGTTTCACATACTGTACTTTGGTATACTAAATGTGCGGGTTTACAAATTTTTAGTGATGAAATCTAAAAAAAAGTTAAGGGGACTAAAACAACGAAAATACATTGCAATTTTCTCTGCTAGAAATTGTTGACAAAAGTAAAAAACAATTCAGAATGCCATTTGTCATCCGAATGGTCTTAGCTATGAAAATGTATTTGTCAATTTGTCCTATTAACTTATTTTATTTAGTTTTTTTAGTTTTTATCACTTAAAACATGCCGCTGATAAAAACTAATTACAAATAATTTGTCGACAAAATTAGCTCAGCGCAGCTGGCCCCACGACAATCGGCACAAATAAAAACTTGTGTTTTAGTGCTAGGTTTGTGCTGTTGTGCCGCAAAAAATAACATTTGTGCTGCTTTGATTTTAAAGATAATAGCAATTGTTTTTTTTTCAAGGTGATGAGATCACCAGCCCCACCCAGATGGCTAGTGCTAAGTTTGTGCTGATTTTATTTTTTAGATTATAGCAATTATGCATCAAAGGAGACCTTTGGTTTTAGGATAATTGCGGTTTGCTGTAATTTTAAAAAATAAAAGCAGCACAAATGTTTAATTTTTGCAGCACAAACGTAGCACTAAAGAAATACACGAGTTTTTCTTTGTGACGATTGTCGGGGGACCAGCTTCGTTGACTGATAGGCCTGAATAGAGGGCAGTGGCTGCATGGACAGCTCGGGCCGGCCGGGCCTATGTGCAGGGGCAGGCCTGGAGCTGGAGCCCCACCCGCCCCAGCCTACAACAGCCAAAACACATGTAACCGGGCTGGGTAGTTAATGCAATTTTTGTGCTGGTTTGTGTAGTTTAAATCTCAATTTTCTTTCTTTTTAGAGTTGATTTTATTAAGGGTCACTAAAGGTCACCCAGCCACCTCCTAAAAAAGACACGAAACCGGGTTAGCTTGTTCGTGCCACAAAAATTAACATTTGTCGCTTTTATTTCTAAAACAGCAATTATCCTAAAACCAAAGGTCTGCTTTGGCGACACAATTGCTATCATCTTAAAAATAAAAGCACAAATGATAATTTTTACAGCACAATTGTAGCACTAACCAGACCGGTTTTGTGTCTGGGTGACCTTTAATAAATGGTTAACCAAAAATGAAAGTAGATAGAATGGAGATTTAAACGGCACAAACAACTAAGCATCCAGCAAGTTTCAAGCTGTTCTGCTGTTGTAGGGGGCCGGTGACATCATCACCTTAAAAAAAACAATTGCCATTCTCTTTCGAAATAAAAGCAGCACAAATGTTAATTTTTGCAGCACAAACCTAGCACTAAAGAAACACTGGAGTTTTTATTTTTGCCGATTGGTGTTAATTTTGTCAGCTCAGCGAAGCTGGCCCCTTTGACAGAGAAAGTTGTGTAGTAGTGGTTTTGGTAGTCTTCGGGCCTTTCAGGAATCCCAGACTAGTAACAGTCATAGGCTGTTTTCAAAACTCTAAGGTGGTACGCACTGCATCAGTAAGAACCGAGCTGGTTTCAAGCCTGGGAGCTATAGTAGCTGCCTGCAACTCCTCCGGGACAAAATTATGCAAGGGTTTGTGGTACTCAACAGAAAGCTCAGGAGGTCCCTACATCAGACAAGGATTCTGGAAGTGCTGAACTACACCAAATCTTAGAGAACTATGGGGTCAGTGTTTTTCCCCATAGTTCTCCTTAGGCTAACAGGACACAAACTAGCGTCCTCCCGTTACCCTAAGCTCAGTATACCGCGAGCTGTATACTGAGACGCCGCAGCGGATCCCGACGTAGATGACTGGATCCGCCCAGCTGCGTGAGTGACAGCTGGCTCTGCCTATCTAGAGGCAGAGCCAGCTGTACCCGCCCCCTCCCCCGTCCGTTCCGCCAGTCAGCGCTGGCGGATCAGAGCGGGGAGAGGGGAATCCAGGATCGAGAGGTGAGCGAACCTGGTATGTGTTTGCTCACCTCCCGATCTACTGAGCCGACCTGTGACAGTCTCATTGTCACAGGTCGGCTAGAACTGATAGCACCTTAAGTACTCACGAACTGGCTGCTGAACACAAGAGGCTTACAATAAATGGACAAAGGTGACCAGGTCACTGTAGGCAGCAAAAAGGAATAACCAACATGGAAGCAAGTCTCCTGAAAATAGGAGCAATGTTGGGAAGCTGCTAACCAACGCTTAAAGAGCATGGAGTGCATGTGTGACTCCACCTAGTGATGCAGCAATCACTTAATCGTATTTTTTTGTGGAGACCAAAAAAAAGGAATCATAATGGCTCACAACAGCTCTAGTAAATATAGTTGCTCCCAATGCTCAGCCCACATAATTGAGTTTTCAGAAGGCAAGTACCCCAGAGGCTGTACCATGGCTCTGATCCTGGAAAGCAATCAGCAGCTAACAGTAGGGAGGCACCGATACCACTTTTTTAAGACCGAGTACGAGTACCGACACTTTTGATCAAGTAGTCAGATACCAATTACCGATACTTTTTCTTAAAGGGACAGGTTAAATTTTTTCTAAAGCAATACAAACTAATGCTTTAAGGTCACTTTCAATATTATGATTCATGAGATGACGAGGGAGCATGACGCCGGCTTCCGGGCCAATCAGAATGCCAGGCGCTGCGTCATTACACGGCGCCCGGCTTTGCTAGCTTCCTGACAAATCGGGAAGCCGGGCAGCGCGTCATTGCCCGCTACCCGGCTTCCTGATTGGCCGGGAAGTCGGCTCCATGCTCTCATCACAAGTGACGAGAGAGCATGGAGCCGTTCTCTGGCCAAACAGAAAAACCGGGCAGCGTGTAATGATTCGCTGCCCGGCTTCCTGATACAGGAAGTACTCGTGCTAGGTATCGGAGCATTTGGGCGAGTACGAGTACTCACCCAAATACTTGGTATCGGTGCATCCCTAGCTAATAGCACACAAAAGGTCTGAAAAGTGCCACAAGCGCAGCCCAGTGACCAAAGGTCACATTCCTGGAAGGCCTCAAGCACCCAGAACTAGCAAAAAAAAAACAAAACTGTACAGGTAGTGGGAGGGGTTACGGCAGGCCAGTCACCTTTGTCAAGTGTCTAAATCATTCTGTAGGCAGCCGCATTTAAAAAAAGTTCTGTCCCTCAATGAAAACGGCCTGTTATTTTTGCCAGTAAGGCCGAATGGAGATGGTCTGTATTCTTTGTAAACCATTAGAAGGTAGGCAGGGTTGACACCACGTTTAGAAATTTCTGGCACACCTTATTTTGTAGTCAGTGAGCAGAGTGACAGTTCCAGATGTAAAACTGTTGCTTTGCACTATGACGTTAAAGCTCATTTTAAAGTGACTAAACTCGGGAGCTAAATCTTAAAATGCAGTCAAGTACCCAATTAACAAAGATGTATCTTATTGTGTATCTCTCCGCTGTAGATCCTCAAATCATCTCTGAAATGGTGCCGACACTGTCCTTCCTTCTGGAGGGTGGCTACTTTTGTTCCCTACGGTCCCTGTGTGTTGTAAAGTAGCAGCTTCCAAGCTCATTCCCATGATGGACTACAATCTCAATACAAATTAGTAAACTTAACATGAGATTATAGTCCATCAAAGGAGTGAGCTTGGAGCAGTGACTACAATACACAGGGACCTGCTCGTATAGAATCAAAACAGTAAAAATTAGTCACTAAAAAAATGAGCTATGCGTGTTCAGCTTCTACATCAATAACGCTTTCAAATAGACATATTGGCTTCATTTTTTTTATTTGTCATATTTAATACAAAAAACATTGAATATAACATTTCTATGCACCCATTTGATGGGTGACTACAGTTTTGGTCATCAGCTTGACTGTGGCAAACAGGTTACATACAGGAGTGCCCTGGATTCCAGAATCCTGTGGGGAAAAAGTGGCAGGTCAGTTTTCCAACGCAAAATACCAGTTCTCATGCGCAATGAAAAGTAATGTCACACACACAGTTCAGTATGAAACCCTAATGCTCAATTTAGAACATGTCTCCTAACTAGTACAAGTCTTTATGATGCAATGTACACATTGCTGATAATTCAGATACCAAGAACAAAGCTATAGCATGTTGCCCATTTCTGTAATAAATGGCCAAGTCAGATACTCCGAGCACATACTATTGTGTTCTACTAGCACATGAATGCATAGTTAGAGAACGTACTGAAAACAAGTCTTTACACTTATCCTAATTCAATAAGACCATGTGGACTGACTTGTCACTCCTCCAAAAATATGATACAAATCTACAAACCCTCCACACATTGACCTCAATAGCCAAGCAGCCTACTTGCATGCGGCAGGGTCATAGTAAGAATCCAATGCCAAGTTGATATTTAGATAAAGAATGCTCCTGAACAACGTATTCAAAGTATATAAAGCTTTGTGTCTGTGGAAAATACCTTGGCACCAGGAGGGTATCTGTCACACCTAATATCTCACTTGGGCTTTGTGTCTACAAGTGTTTTCCCCAATTTGTTCTCGTCCCACCAACTGTTTAGTGGTCCGTGTGGATATACACCAATTACATTGTTGAGATGCCAATTACACAATCTCTGCACACGCAGGTTGTCAGCAAAACATGCACTGCTGATGGCACTTGAAGACTAGTCAGGAAAACCCACTATCTGCCTTTTCTGACAGTAATGTCTTGGCCAAGAACTGTCCAGCAAACTAAGGAATGCAAGACTTGGGGTATACCTTGGTATGGTGTTCACACCAATAAAAGTTAAGTGTACAACTACAACCAAAAAAATAAAATCTGGTGTTCACAACATCCATGCCCTGAATTTAAAGTAGTGGTGAAATTTTATTGCAGATGGTACATTGTACACATTTAAAATACATAGCGACCTAACAGTTCTTTTTTCTTTAAGTCTACAGGTATTGAATGACGAAAGCAGCACAGAAGTCTTCGAAATAATTACCTTCCCAAAGAGTGTTCAGCAAAGACAACTTGTCAGTTCAGTGATCTACATAACCAATCGTAGTGCCATCATCCAAAGACTGTTTTCCTATGGGTGTTGTAGGACTCTTCCTGTAAAATAAATACATGTATGAAAAAAGGTCTAAGTGTCTACAACCTGCCATCAAGTCTCCCAAACTATTCCTGAGCTACAGGTAACCTCACATATGCCGGAGGGAGGAGGCAGCGAGTGCAAGCAATGCGAAACTCCAGAACAGGTTTAGAAAGAATGAAGCAGACTGAAGTCACACACTGGACAGGAGAGAAAAGGACTTTAACACTTACAAATGTTAATATGTCCACCTCAGTAGCAGCTTCACTCCCCGGTCTCCCTGCAATTAGGGTTTACAAATATGGAAGCCTGGGTGATGACTGGAGATACATTTATACCAATGTACTATTCATGGCTGGACAGACATTTACACATGGTGCTATTCATGCCTTATCAAGTATTTACTAAGAAAGTTATTCCAGCAAAGCCATACAACCGAGTGCTGAAGTCTCACAAGGTGTAGCAGGCTATGGTGGGTTTAATGTTTGCCTTTTCTGACACCTCATTTACTACAATGAAAGTAAATGTGCAACACAAAGGCAAAAGAACCAAACAGTTCTGTAAAACATTTGTCACATAAAATTAGGTTTTACGGCAAAATCATTTACACACTATGCCTTGTAATCAGACTAAGGTGAATAAAATAATGTTATGGCAGGACAACATCAGATTGCATGTACCCCCACTTCTCAAACGCTGGGTTTTGGCCAAAGTTCCTCAGAATCAGTGCCCAGTCAGTAATTGCACTGGCAGTTCATGTGGCCGCGGGTGATCCTGGACTTCGTACACAAAACCAGAGGTAGCTGCCATCTGCTGGTGCCTGCCATCCTACACGGTGCCATCTCAAGTACTTAGCTTCACAATAAACTTACATGCAGTACAAAAGCCATAGGCAGCATTTTCCACATCATCTTCATCCCATCAGGTGCGGCTCTTCTGAACATTGACCTAGAAAAGACAAGCGAGTAACAAATGTGATTATTGACCTAGAAAAAAATTATACAGACAGCAGAGCACGTAGGAAAAGTGACTGATGGGAACACGTGCTGGCATGGCTCCTGGGCCACTTGCAGATCAGTGTTAGGGGAGGTGGAAACTTTACTGGATTCATTCTTACAGCCACAGCACTTGATACTGAGGATTCAATAAACTGATTTGCTGATGGTGCTTTGTGTAGACTATGGATCAGGTGGCAGCCAACACTGCCGCCATGGGCACATAATACAAGACATAATAGAGACCGCTAGAACAAAGGTGAACCCAAAAGCACGCCAAACGAGATGCCGATCAGTTAACCTGACCATACAAACCGCTTTTACAATCTCCTTTAGATCCACCATAACTATGCAATGCTGAAGTTGCCCATAAACAAAAGTCAGAAAAGAATCCAATTTCTAGGGCCCCGTTCGCATCTGAGCGTTGGCACAATAAGCAAAATACCTTACGCTGGAAAAAGCTGTAATAGGCTAAAAGAAGCTTGGGTACTTATTCCAGGGACAGGCGTTTTCCTTATTGTGCCAACGCTCAGATGGGAACGGGGCCTTAGAAATTAATGGGATTTTTTTTCTGACATATTTTTAGAATGTGCTACAAAACGCTCAGAGTGAACGAGTCCCAAGTGATGTCTTCTATCTGCACGAGACTAAGATCTCGTTCACACCTAGGCGTATTGCATATGCGTGACCGTCGCGAGTTTTTTTTACCGCGATTCGAAGGCTACTTGGCTGTATCCCAATGGAAACGCGCAACAAAACGGCCCAAAGTAGTACCTGTACCTTTTCAGGCGTGGGCCGTTTTGTAGCGCGATAGGGACGTGCGGAAATACGGCAAGGTGGGAACGAGACCATTGAATACAATGGGATTTATATTTGTGAGCGTTCGGCGAGCGTAGAACGCGCTACAAAATATTCAGGTGTGAACGTGGGCTAAGTGTGTTGCTAGAATCTGACAAAAAAAAAACCCACACAACTTGATTTATGCACATAAACCACAAGTAAAATGCACAAAAACATTGTCCCCTAGATATGAACACAGTCTGGACCAGATCTGGAGGACATCTGTAAAAGCAGTGCATTACCACGTTTTAGCCACATTCGATTTTAAGCTGAAAAAAGGGCTTCCAGGTGCAGTGCTCTTGCATGAGTTTGTATGCCCTGCAGACTATAGAAGCAGCATACAAGCAGTATTTTCTTTTCTCTGGCCCAGAACAGACTGCGCTGGTGTGAACCGAGCACCGAAATACCATAGGGATACATTTGGATGCTCTTTTTGGTCCGGGAACAAGATATTTTGGTCTGGACATTATGTAAACAAGCTCTTAAAGAGTTTATTCTTAACACATCTCAGTCTGCATCCATGAACATTGTAGAGATTAGATTCATATTTCACAGCAGCATTCAGGGACATAAAAGAAAGCCCCAAACATGCATTTGGATTGAAGCTTACTGACATCAGATACACACCATATGCATTCAGGCTGTGCTGGCCGTTCATTCCAGGGTGGCCAAAAGGCAAGGCCGACTGCTTCATAAAAAGGGCCTTGGTTCACACCACTGTGTTCCAGTGGTGTTAAGCTTAAATACAGCATGCACACAACCACACTGCGACCATAGAACTGAATTAAATGTAAATTATATTTAAAGTTCTCTAATGTAAAAGCACACACCCATCACCCTCCATGAAGTGGCATCGGCACTGTGCAGGAAACACGCACTCTAGCAGCCATGTGATTGAGCCAGGCTCCTTTACAAAGGAATCTTCCAGCCAATAGAATAGCTCATACACATCCACCTCTACACACCATGAGTAATCACATCAGAACACACTGTGCTGGACTTTGCTGCTACAGGTAGTAGAGGTCTACACCCACGTGTGTGACCTGTAAGAATGTCATCACATTTATAAACCATAAAATTAAATTTAGGTTCAGCCAAAGTTTCATCTGCAGGCATACAAGTAATGCTAACATGTGTACCGATCTATGAAAACATAATGTAGAAGGCCGGACTACACACATGGAGATCAGAGAGAGGCCCTGGACGGCATCCCTCCTGTGACCGAACGGTACAGGAGGGGAAGAGGGAACACGGTCCGGGAACCCCATGTGCACTGAACACCCCCAGATATAACTCCTGGGCTACTAGTTGAACATCGCCCTACAGGTTAGCGGTCAGCGCCTATAGCTCTGAGAAGTATCGCCGCACCTCGTCTCTTCCTTCACAGACTCACCTGCAGCGAGAGAAGGCATGATAATTCACCCAGTAGAGGCCCTCACAGGCCGAAAACACCCACACCAGGAGCCGGCCGCCGCCATCTTTAAACCATTAGTCTGGGAGGCTATAGAGGACATGCTGCTCTCTGAACGATCCTGACTAAAAGGAAGAGGAAATGCGCGAGGCCCGCTACTAAATGTCCTGGGCTATACCACGTGGGTAGGGGAGGGCCGGCTATACCACGTGGGTAGGGGAGGGCCGGCTATACCACGTGGGTAGGGGAGGATGCAAGCTGTAGAAGCCATAGTATTGAGCAGCCAGTTAGAATGAAATGAAGACTCTTCTGAGGGGAGGAGGTGTGAGGATTGTACATGAATAAAAAGGAACCCAACATCAGTTCATACAATGTCCATACTGGATGCAAAGCTGTGCAATGTGCTGGTGTTCAGTAAATGCAGCATGGTAACTAGAGAGCAATCATGTATCCTGCTACTTCTAGTGTATGTAAAGGGTATATTTGTTCTTCTAAGGTGTTGCTGACATTGCTGTAATATGTTTTTTTTCTATGAGCATGTAGTTCTACTTTAACCTCCTCAAACTGGAACTGAAATAGTTATTTAAAGGCTTGAACATAGCTCCACAAATTCCTGCTGTACACACTGCCCCTATACAAGCTGGAGCTGAGGGGAGCTAGATATGCTGGCGACGTACACTGTACGTCGTCAGTCACGAAGGGGTTAAAGATGAACTCCGGCCACAAAATCCTTTACCCAAACCTCTCCCCTCACAGCAGGGTGGTCAGTGTAATCCTTGATTCTGAGTTCTCTTTTCAGCCCCACATCCAATCACTATCCAAATCTTGCTGATTCAACCTCCATAACGTTTCCAAAATTCTCCCCTTTTTACCACATGAGACCACAAAGCTTCTAATTCACTCCCTTGTAAGATCTCACCGTGATTATTGTAACTCTGTATTTGTTTGCCTTCCACTACCACCTTCCACTGACATGTGCAATTAGTTTCGTCCTGAACTAAAATTTGGATGTATATCGGCAAATTCGGACATTCGGATGCATGCAGGTTTCTGAATGACAGAAATAACGAATCCGAAAATATCCGAATTTTCCGATAACAACATTTCGGATGCATCTGCATTTTTTCCAAATGTCATTAGAAAAGGAACTTGTGTTGTTAAATAAAAAAAAAAAAAAAAAAAAAACCAGTGTGGAGTCACCTTCCCAATTCATACCAGACCCTTTTAGTCTGGTAGGAATTCTGGAGTCCCTAATAGCATTCGGGAGCAGAGCTATCACAATGACAGGTCTGCACCCGAATGTCAACAAGGAGGCGGAACAAGTCCCGTGACGTCATGACTCGCTCTGCCCCTTTGTTGACATTCGGGTCAGTGCTGTCATTTTGCGGCGAGAGTTCGTCGGGATGGGTTGTGTCAGCAAGCGTCAGGGAATTTTTTCTTTCACTGAGTCAGCGCCGCTGTTCATCGTGATTGGCGTAGATGTACATTGCTGGACGACGTGTGGATTGCATCAATGGACAATTTTTTTTATTTTTTTTTTTAATATAGGAATTGTCAAAAACCTGTGTTCTGTTTTTTTTTTTTTCAAATAAAGGACTTTTTGTTACAGTGTGGTGTGTTTATTTACAATTTTACTGTTTATTTGGTGAATAAGTAGGGGGTAACAACTACCTCTTACTCATTCATGAGGGTGGGCTGGATCTGGGTTTACACTCCTACAAACCCCCCTGCCTGCACACCCCCACAACCACCAGGCCAGTGTTGTGGGGAAGAGGCCTTTGATCCCCCCCTGGCAAAGCACCCTCCACATGTCAAGGGTATGTGGCTTGGTATGGTGCAGGAGGGGGGGGGAATGCACGCTCGCATTCTCCCTTTTCCATCTTTGCCAGGCTGCTGTTCGGATCAAGAGTCTAGTAAGGGATTTTAGAGGGACCCTATGCCAAAAATAAATAAAAAAGCATGGTGTCCCCCTAAAATTTCTACCAGACCTAAAGGGTGTGGTATGGATTGGGGGGGACTCCATGCTTTTTTTTGGTGTTGTGGTCACCCTAAAATTTCTACCAGACCTAAGGGTCTGGTATGAATTTGTGAGGCCCAACTGGTTTTTTTTTCTGTGGACTGTCAAAAGTGAAAAAAGAAAAATGTAACCTTTTTTTTTTCTAATGTCACTTTGCTGCAACGAAAATTCATTTGTAATTATCTAACGCATCCAAAATTAATGAAAATTTCCGACTAATCGGAATAACGAAACGAAATGAATTTTGGACCTGAATCCCAAAAAATGAAATAACAAAAAATCTGAAAAAAAACTTTTTTTGCCGACGCAGATGTTTAATCCACTTATCTTCAGCATGTGGACCCAGCCTGGGACTAGTAGTAAAGTTGCCTTTACTACCTAGTGATTTACTGATCTGAAACAAGCACGCATTCATGGAAGTCTGAACTGATATTTTGCATGTTTCCTCTTGGTCAGTGACTCACTAGAGTGTAATAAGAAAGCATCTAAAGGTGTTTCTGTGCATGTGTGCCTCCTCTGTATGCTTGCCCCAGGTATTCCCTGCCATTGTAAATGGAGAATGCAGTACTATAGAGTCTCCAGCAGGTGGTGCCTGTGCGCTTTCATTTACCAATTTTTAAAACTTTTTTAAATTCTAATAATCTGGCGATCTATTGACTATCCAAAAAGCAATCTACTGCTACTTTACTGTTAGAGTACCCATGGACATAGCTCTCTCTCTCTCTCTCTCTCTCTCTCTCTCTCGTGAAAAACACTCATCCCCATAATTCAAGCAGACCTGTGACACTGAAGCTGTCACAGCTCGGCTCTATTGATTGGGAAGTCAGCGAACACACCTCACTTCCTGATCCTCTCTCTGCATAGATCAGTGACTATGGGGTCTATTCACTAAGCTGCCGTAGGCAGCCGAGTGAATGATCGACCTAAAGCAAAATGACCCGAACGCTGTTCGGCTATTCACTTCAGGCTGGTACGGCTGAAATCAGCCGTACATCGGGTGGCTTCGGGTCGGCCGAACATGCTTAGCATGTTTTCTCATAGATGCCGAACAGCAGTGAGTGAATAGCCGAATGCCGCCGAGCGGCATTGGGTTCGGCTTTTTTGCTCGGTCTCTCTGTGGGACCGAGCAGAACAGAAAAACAGTAAAAAATGTAGAAAAATAAAAATAGGAAACGATTGTGCGGAGCTAGCAATGAGAGCTAGCTCCGCCCAACAGTTTTCTATTGGCCGGCGGTTCTGCTGCCGTCAAAAAAAAGAAAGCCTAACTCTCCCGGGCGCTCCGGGAGTCTCTCGCTCCCGGCCACCCAGGAGAGAAACACTGCTTTTTCTTTTTTTTT